>NW_027210842.1:335000-465000 GCF_029030835.1 Brachyistius frenatus | reverse complement strand
AGCGTCTCCTGCAGAGAGGAGCGTCGTCCCGGCGCTGCTGCACCTGCAGCGCCCTACGGGCCTGGCTGCCCGTCCTGTCCTGGTCGCCTCACTACACGCTGAAGTGTCTGCAGATGGACGTCCTGGCAGGCGTCACCGTCGGCCTGACGACGGTCCCGCAGGCGCTCGCTTACGCTGAAGTCGCCGGACTTCCTGTGCAGGTCAGATGCAGCTCGTAACTTCCCTTCAGATTCGACATCCTGCAGACGTCCCAGCTGGCTGCATTTCATATGTAAAGTATCTGTCACATTAAGGATTTACTAACAACATCATGAGCACAAATATGTTTTTACTTTTACAAAAGATTTAAGTTTCTTTATTTATTATTACAGCTGAAATTATTCATTTATTCACAAAATATTTTCAGAACCAAAAATGTCAAACATTTGCTTCTCAAATTCCTTTTTTTCTCCTTTGTGCTATTTTGTATTGTTGTTAATTAAATAGCTTTGGGTTTTGATTAAATATATTTGGGTTTTGATTAAATATCTTTGGGTTTTTAACTTTCAATAACATTAAAAAATTCTGGTAAATAGGTAAGAGGAGCCTTTTTACTCTTTTCTGCTGTTCTATGTGCCAAATAAGTAATGAAACAATGATAAACATTGAAGCTTTAAGACAAATAATAATATAATCATAATAATAATACTTCTCTTTGTAACGGAGACATAAAGTGAAGACAGTCTTTAATCTGACAGCATTTCTGTCCCCAGTACGGACTTTACTCCGCCTTCATGGGGGGATTCATCTACACCCTCCTGGGGACCTCTAAGGACGTGACACTGGGTCCCACGGCCATCATGTCCCTCCTGTGCTCCTCCGTTGTGGGGGGGCAGCCGCACCGAGCCGTGCTGCTCAGCCTGCTGTGTGGACTCATCCAGGCCGCGATGGCGTTACTGAGATTAGGTGAGCCGAGGTCACGTGGAAACCTTGTGACACCAGTTTGTATAAAGCTCCGATGGTTCAGAGCTGCAGAGGTCCAAACAGTCACTTCGTTTGTAACTTCAGAACTTCATCCACGCTGTTGTTCTGTTAATCGTGTGGATCTCGGCTGTATTCAGTATTTGGTGTTTGGTGTGTGTAAATCCTTCATGGCTCTGCTTGTCTTCTGCAGGTTTCCTGCTGGACTTCATCTCCTTTCCTGTAATAAAAGGCTTCACTTGTGCTGCTGCAGTAACGATCGGCTTCGGCCAGTTCAAAGTGAGTAAAACACACATGCACATACAGCAGCAAACATAATGCCTCACACATCTCTGCATATACATATATATACATATATATATACATATATACACAAAGCTGTGCCTGCACAGCAGGAAACTTTACAATTCAACTGTAAAAAGTGACTAAAATAAAAAAATAGTACATAAATATAGTACACAAACCATTCAAAACTAAATCAAATCATTTCTGCATTCAGTGTGAATTATTAGAAAGGTGGCGTTTGAACTCTGATATCAGTTTCATGGAATTCAAGTAAAAAGCTTAAAGATATTTAAAAACAGTGTTTTCATTACATAGTTGGTTCAACAGAGTTAATACAAAATATCCTCAGTAACAATATCTTTATCATAATTCTTTAAAGTAGGAGAACTTTTAATGAAGATTGGAGCTGAAATGATGAGTTGAATAATCAGTGGACAGAAAATGAACTGACAACTATTGATGATTGATTAAACTTTATTTAAAGTTCCACAGACTAAACGACTCACGAAAACAATCATTAATCTATTTAACCTAAAATATGCATTTAGGATCACGAGATCTGTCTTGAATGAGGAAATAACGTAGTGGTGGAACAAGTTCTTGTAGTGAAACTGATTATTAAGATTTGAAAGAAGAAAAAACATCTTGCTCTTAACAAACTAATGAATAATTAAAAACAGCCACAGATTTCAGCCCTAAAATGTTTTAAAGAGCATTTTTATTGCTTTGGGTGTGAAAGCACATTAACCTGGTGAATGAGAGCAGGTGTTCATGCTGTCAGCGCTGTGACGCGTTTCCTGTCTGCAGAATCTTCTGGGCCTCCAGGGCGTCCGGCAGCAGTTCTTCCTGGAGGTTTACGACACCTTCGACAAGATCCCGGAGGCCAGAACAGGTGACGTGGTCCTGGGCCTGCTGTGTCTCGCTCTGCTCATCATGTTGATGTTCATGAAGACCCGTCTGGGCTCCGACGACGACGCGCCCGCCGTCTCCCGAGCGGCCAGGAAGCTCGTGTGGGCCGTTGCTACCAGTCAGTATCTGCGTGGTGTTAAAACAATCACACAACAGCTGGTTCATTCAGGATAACTTCCATTTCTTCATGTTTCCTGTCAGTGCGTAACGCTCTGGTGGTCGTGGCTGCATGCCTCGTTGCATTTTCCTGGGACGCCTACGGTCATCACGTGTTTACCATCACTGGGAAAACTTCGCAGGGACTCCCGCCGTTCAGGCCGCCGCCCACCTCGGACACCACAGCCAACGGCACCGTCGTCTCCTTTGGAGAGATTGTGGAGGTGCGGAGAGGAAGGATGAGTCTGGAACAGGAGAAAGGCTCGAAATGATCCAGTTGCAGTTTTCACTTCTCTAAATCTGTCGTGCTCTCTGTGTTGTGTTCAGGGTTTCGGGGGAGGGCTGGCTGTGATCCCCTTCATGGGTCTGCTGGAGAGCATCGCTATCGCAAAAGCTTTTGGTAAGTGGTTTAAGCCCCCCTGCAGAAGTCCCTTAAAGTGTAGTACCCCTGAGGGCCACCAGGGGCTGGCTCCATTTCATTCTCATTCAAAGAGCATCAACTTCTCTCATTAAAGTCAGTAGATATTGTTCACAAGTCTTTCTGAAAATAATTTCATAGTTAATTAGATATTAGGCCTTAAAGAGAGGTCTGTTTGGGGGCGTGTCTGGTTTGATTGACAGTATACACCATAATGTATTTGAACTTCCTGTTCCTCCTCAGCCAGTCAGAACGACTACCGGATCGATGCCAACCAGGAGCTGCTGGCAATCGGTGTGACCAACATCATGGGCTCCTTTGTGTCCGCATATCCTGTCACTGGCAGCTTCGGGAGGTGTGTGTGTGTGTGTGTGTGTGTGTGTGTGTGTGTGTGTGTGTGTGTGTGTGTGTGTGTGTGTGTGTGTGTGTGTGTGTGTGTGTGTGCGTGCGTGCGTGTGTGTGTGTGTGTGTGTGTGAGATATTTACCTGTCATGTTTTCTCCTCACATCCAGGACAGCAGTGAACTCCCAGACCGGAGTTTGTACTCCAGCCGGAGGAATCGTCACCAGTGAGTCGAGACACTTTCATCTTTTACTGTAACTCTTCTGCCCTCTTGTGGTGAGGTGTGTTAACGTCATCTCCACTTCTCTCTGCTGTACTTCCTCCTTCCTCCACTATTGAGGTGGCAGAAGTGTGAAAGGAAACAGGCATTAAATCGTTGTCTGGAAGCAGTCTATTATATATATATATATATATATATATATATATATATATATATATATATTATATTGATGTAACTTTACCTTCACTGGCTTCCTGTTTCCTGTTTTTCACCGTGTCTCTGTGTTTTTTTTGTTTCAGGTGTGATAGTGCTGCTGTCCTTGGCCTTCCTCATGCCGGCCTTCTACTACATCCCCAAAGCTTGTCTGGCGGCTGTCATCATCTGTGCGGTAGCTCCGATGGTGGACTACCGTGTCGTGCTGCAGATGTGGAGGATACGCAGTGAGTGTCTGCATTAATATTCTATTTCCAGTCAACCTGTGGTGTTTTGGGTGGTGACGTGGACGTTGTGATGTTGCTGCGTCTCCCTCAGAGCCGGACCTGCTGCCTTTTGGTGTGACGTTCCTGATGAGTTTCTGGCAGGTGCAGTACGGCATCCTGGGAGGCGTCGCTGTTTCTGGAGCCCTGCTGCTGCACAGCGCGGCCAGACCCCAGATAAAGGTTCCACCGTCCACCTGTTACGTTCAACAGTTAGAACTAGTGATGTGCTTCAGATGAAGTGAATCGGCGCGCTGCGTTGGGACACCAGAGCTCTCTTCAGAGGAAGCTGCAGTATATTCATCAACATCCCACCTCGTGCGTCACACTTATGGTTTTGAGCCACAGCCTATTTTATATATCTTTTATTTATCTTTATTGAAATGTTACCAAATTACATGTTTCATTGAAGATAAATAGGAAATAATTTGCACCCAATCACTTGAGCCTATTTACATAATTTGGTTGCTTTCCTACTGAAAGTTACCAAGGAAAAAGGCATGCTGGGAAATGCTAATTTGTTTGTTTAATGCCTTTACTTCCTGTCATTGGTGATAACTGCCATCATGACAACAGTTCAACTATTTAGCAAGAAGCTCCTCAAACATCCCTCAATTCATGAGGGATGTTGATTTTCCAAAGATCTGATTAGCTGGATCATCCGAAAACAGAAAGATGGTTTCTGAATGATAAAATTACAAATACCACGATGTACCTTTTCATCAGTATCCTCCACCTTCAGTTGGTGTTTACAGGGAAATCTTTCCAACGCAGCAGGTTCAGACGAAGACTCATTTAAAAGGTCAAAGTTGGTCTGATCTGGTTTTTGATGTAACATTTCAATCAGAACTCCCTTCAGTGAGTGACCGAGTGACTCAGACCGATGAACATTTACTCAGTTGTACTCCATCTCACTTCTTCCACTTTGAAATCCAGGAATTCCCTCTCTGAAGTGGAATACGAGGAGGAAGCGTTTGTCCAACAAACCGTCCGACGGCCTGCTGCAGCGTGTTGAACATCAGGATGTGCTTGTGTGTGCAGGTGTCCGATCGCGGCGTGCTGCTGATGGAGTTGAGCAGCGGCCTCAGTTTTCCTGCCACGGAGTATCTCAGCCACGTCATCCACACTCAGGCCCTCCAGGGTACGTCTGATTAACGTGCGCCACCTCTTCTCCTTCGGTTGCATCTCCTGACTGGGTTTTACCGTCTGTCCCTCAGCGTCCCCCCCCCGCTCTGTGGTGCTGGACTGCCATCATGTCAGCGTCATAGATTACACGGTGATCAGCGAGCTGAGAGACCTGCTGAGGCAGTTCAAACTACGACAGGTGCAGCTGGTCTTTACTGGACTGCAGGTACGAGCTTCAGTCCTCGCATGCTTTTACTGAGTGCTGCGGCAGGATGTGTGACTGTCATTGTGTCTGTCTGTGACCTCCTCCCTCCTCCAGCCACCGGTTCTGGAGGTTCTCCTCACAGCTGACCTGCAGGGCTTCAGGTACTCTCACAGTGTGGAGGCAGCGCTGCAACTGGAGTCGGAGAACCTCCTCGATGACACTGACTGAGGAGATGTTTGACGCCGGACCACGCAGCAGCCCGTCACATGTCACCGACTGGTTTTGAGATCGGCCGTTTTGGAGCCTCGAATCTGGAATTTCTGATGTCAGCATCTTATTTTGTTTTTTTACCGTATTTGATCTGGGGAGGAGTTCTGACGGAGAACCTGAGCACACTACACCCGCCCACCTATACCAGGAACCAGACTGCACCCCAGGCATGTCAATCAAACCAGAAACACCCCCAAACATACTTTTCTTTGAAGACTTAATATGTGATAATTATGGAATTTTTTTTTTTTTAAAGGACCAGCAATTTAAATAATTGTGTATTTCCAGAGAGAAGGCTGAATGGGAGTCTATTCGAGCCAGAGTTTTTTTTTTTAAGCCAGCCACTAGTGGTCCTCAGTGGTACTGCACTTTAAGGCAATTCCCGCATTGGCTTCATTTTTCAGACCCGGAGACTACATCACTTTTTATATACAGTCAATGCGCTGGACAGAAGCAACGTTAACCAGAGACGTCTCTCGTGGGATTATTAAGCTGTTAAAGAATTTAAAAAGTTTAAACTGACTGATTTATTGACGGTGTACGGTGTCTCCCAGTGGCCACGTTAAACACCTCTTCTTCTCCAAGCAAAGAGTTGCACGAACCGTTTTATCTGTAAAACTTGACTTTAAAAATCCTTGTTGAATCTCCCAAGTTACAGCACTACGTTACGATCACACAACAACACTGGACCAGAAGTCTAATTCTGCTTTATAGAGCATTTTATATAAATGAGGAAATAATAACAAACAATAATACTGACTGTATGTATTTTTATTAACAGGTGATTCAGTCTGTTATGTTGTAGGTCTGAAGGTGAGCTGCCACCACACAGGCCACCTATCATCAGTCCTGTTATTTATTGATATGTATAAAGTTTAATGCAAAACAAATAGATTTCTCTTGTTGTTATGTTTGTAAAGAAATGGTTGCCATGGCAGAAAAAAGCTGCGTCGTTTTTAATGACCTTGATGAAATTTGTAAAAACATCACTTAAACAGTAACGAACAATAAGTCCAGATGTTGAAGCTGGTGTCTCGTGTATGAAAGTGTTTGTGCAGGTTTGATCATCTGAATCTGTCACTCATTCTTCATGCTGCTTTCTCCGATTTCAAAATAAAAGTTCATCAGGGAAACATTTCCCGATCTACGATAGTGAACATGTGAACATGTTTTTTTTTTATTACAGACTACGATCGACTGTCCGACATGAAAGCAGTCAAAACACCCCCAAAGTCCAGCGCCCTGTCCCCGTGTGTTGTGACATATTCTGCCTCATGGTGGGTTTTGGTTATCTGATCTGTAACATCAGTCATATTCTTGAATATGTCCTGACAGGTACACAAAATCCCTCCAAGACAGTGTTCAAGCTATTGCACAAACATACTTACCAGCAAAAAGTGCTGTAAAAATCTTATGAGCACAATCTTCTCACACTGAAACAAAGCAGCCAGTCAATCATTTATCCTGGTTTAGAAATGTTACGGTGAAGATATAATAAAGTGTCAAAGAATTACAGAAAATAATGAAAAGAAGGGAACAGTCAATATAATAAAAAGGAAATAAATCAAACTGGGAGAATAAGAAAGGCGAGTCCCTCTTGTGTTTTCAGTGTTTGTCCATGAACATTCAGCGTGAGCCGCTCCTCTCAAAGGAACAACTCAAAGCCATATCATTACATAAGACCACGTCCAACAGGGACATGCAGTAAATAATAATCGGCTACATGTGCTGGTTTAATTCATACATGATGACCAATGTTGAGATTCACATGATGTTAGCTGACATTAAGAATCATTTAATGCTTTCAGTGCATTTATGATGGAATGAACATAATTATGGTGGAAAGTGTATCGACATTTATTCAAGTACTTTACTTAGGTACAGTTTTGAGGTACTTGTCTTTTACTAGAGGATTTTGTTGTATTTGTTTATTGGCACTAGTATTTCAGTAAAGGAGAGTATTTCCTCCACTAATAGTACATCTTAAAACTTAGATATTAAAATAAAACATCAAAGTGGACCTCAAGATAAGACTACCAGGTCAAAGGGATGTACTCTGTCATTTCAGATGGTTATAAATGGGCTATTTTTCCAAACCTGAGATGGATTGTAACACCATAAAATACCTCGTATTGACTCAAGGTTTTGGTTTTATGACAGTTCTGTTTGAAATTGATCCTTTTTGTTTTATTTGATTAATAAGTAACTCTTTTGATGTCATAGGAATCAGTGCTGTTGGCAACTCATTTATGTTCACAATGACCTTGAAGTGTCCTTTACAAACAGAAACGGGCCTATAAATTCTCACAGTCTCACTCACTGGTAGCTTCTCTCCTTCAACCTTTTCACTGCTGGACGCTCCCTCAGTCTCTCCACGGTAAGCACAGAGATGGGAAGAATCATCAAGCTTATGCAGCATTAGGCAGCATAAAATATGTTTTTTTAAACGTGTCCTTTGTCTTTTTTTCCAGCAAGTGTGTTTGGTGGATGTGGTCCATAATGGGAGTTCCTGCGGGGTTGTTTTCACTCATACTTTTACATATTTTTACAGGAAGTACTTCAGGTAAAATCTCCTCTTATTTAGTTAAGACTACTGTATATTCACTGTGAAATTACATCTTTTGGGGTGTTTTTATGAATTTATTTGTCACATCTGGACGAGCTGTAATTATTACATGTTCACCGATAACACATGAACACACACATGAACATATTTACTTGAAATTTTCTAGGCAATTTCCAAAAATTTCTCCTTTAGTTAAATTTGGATGAACTTACACTTGATTCATATTTTGAACTGCCTCTTTCACAGATCTTAATTATATTATGTTGATTATATTTTAGATATATATTTGGAAACTAAGATTTGAAATAAAGTTCTGTGGGCCTGAGCAGAATTTAACTGCTTAACTTGCCTTTGTAATAATAATCCACCATCAGACATGTGGAGTATGGAAAGATGAAATATGTCCTTATAAATATCAGAACAGTGATACTCTTAATACTAAATTGAACATTTGTCATTTTGATGCAAGAAATGTAAATCTCACACTGTTTACTCAACTCTACAGTTTTGGTTTCTGCATAAATGTTCTCAGAATACACAAATGACCCTGAATCAGAAAGGTTTAGTTCATTTAATATCACTTGCATGTGACAGATACTCAAACGTTGCAACAGCGAGCATCAAAGTGTCGCCGTACTTTCCGCAGGGACGCTCGTTACCGGCTGTGACGCATGTCACGATGAAGCCACCTGCTTGGAGTCGCAGGAAAGAGGCGACTCCTTCGCCAGCCAGGCCGTCTCTTGTGTCTGCAAAGACGGCTTCGTAGGCGATGGTATCACCTGCTACGATACAAAACTCTGCAGTGACTCTTCGTGCTGCAGCCACGGCTACCAGTGGGCTCCAGACAGCGGCTGCGTGGACACTGACGAGTGCTCCATCCCGGACTCACCGTGCAAGACACCGAAGATCTGCCATAACACACCAGGCTCCTATGACTGCCTGGAGCCAGCTGCTGCCTCCAGAACCCGATCCGGCCAGCCTTCCCAATCTGTCCAGTACAACTGTGAGCTCACAGTTTGTCCTTTAGGCATGGACTGCATCCATTTTAACGGCACTGCCCGGTGTGCCGACCCCTGTGAGAATTACACTGCATTACATGATGACTGGCGTTCAATAAACAACCGACAGATATTGAACAAGTGTGACAGGACTCGTTCGTGGCAAGGCTGGTACCGCCTGTTCCTGCAGCGAGCCAGTGCTCATATTCCAGACAGGTGTATACCTGACTCAAGGTGTGGAACCGCCTCTACTTTGTGGGTAAAAGAACCGAATCCCACGCAGTCACACGAAATTGTAAATCGTACTGTGTGTAACTCATGGGTTAGCAATTGCTGCAATTCCAATCCATACACCATCCAAGTCAAACGCTGCTATGGAAACTTCTACGTCTACAAACTTGTGGCCCCAACTTCATGCAACCGTGCATACTGTGCAGGTATTGTTCCTTTTCAAATGTCTCAGCAGAGTAAGAGCAGATTCAGTGTTCTCATCTAATCCATTCCTTTAACTGAAGATAACTCTTGTTCTCAAATTCAACAGTTCATGAGCAAAATAATCAGCTGTTTTTACATTGTAAACAGAGGAGGACAGAGCAGATCCTGGAGTTTCTTCAACCACATCTTCTCCAAGAACACAGGATATGACTGAGACGACCACAGCAGACAGCAGCACAGCAGTGGAGGGGCAGGTCCGCCTGGCCAACGGAGGAAACAGCTCCTGCTCTGGCAGAGTGGAGGTCTACCATGCAGGGCAGTGGGGGACCGTGTGTGACGATGTCTGGGACCTGAACGATGCCAACGTGGTGTGCAGACAGCTGGGCTGTGGCAGGGCTCGATCAGCACCATCTAATGCAGCTTTTGGACAGGGCAGAGGACCCATCTGGATGGACAACGTCGCATGTTCTGGAAGGGAATCATCCATAACGGACTGCAGACATTCAGGGTTCGGGGTCCACAACTGTGTTCATAGCGAGGACGCCAGCGCTGTATGTGAATGTAAGTCTAATGTTGTTTCCTAAATGCTTTGACATGGGACAGTTGAAGTTTCCTAGTGTGATGGAGGTTCACCAAGATTCTCATCCTGGTCTCATTTAGTATTTTCTATCTCATCTCCTGTCTTTGGTTTGGATTCTGTGACCATGAATCTTTGTCTTCAGTCCAGCACCCACCATTTCTGCCCTTCACGCTGGTTTGTGGCCGTGAGAAACTGGGAATAGGACTGCAGCTGGCCGGCATGGCGTCCACTGGTTTGAACCCTTTCTCTGGAAACCTGGCTGTCCGCAACTGCTCCTGGGTCAGAGTGCATGATGACACCGTTTGGTACGAAGCGGACGCTCAGACAGGTTCCTGTGGAAACACACTGACGGTAAAGACCTGACCTCTCTCTCTCTCTCTCTCTCTCTCTCTCTCTCTCTCTCTCTCTCTCTCTCTCTCTCTCCTTCCTTCTGTAGCCCTCATACACAACTGCCTTAAATACATAATTAATATGGTCTCAGTACTAAAAATTAAAATGACTTTTCCCGGTCAGCAAACACTGGACATACTGCTGCTTCTAATACGCCCTGCCAAGCTGACATAATCATTAAACTGGCTGATAATCTACTCGCCTCTCTTTCAGACCAACCGCACACATGCCATCTACTCCAACAGTTTATTCATCTACCCAGTAGATAACTCATCCTCCACCCTTCCTACGAGTCTTCCCTTCTCCTGTGTTTATCCCCTGGACACAGACACCCGCCTGAACGTGGCTATCAGACCCTCCCTGTCGTAAGTAGCACTTTAATGAGCATAACTGGAACATCACTCACCAAATGCAGGTGTACAACAACCACCATGTGTGTAACGGTTATTTTAATATCATAATATAAGTGTGGAATTGTATTCAAGAAGTATTGTAAAGTTAATCCCTCCATCCCTCCACCAGTTTGAATCCTTGTTTATGGTTTTAAAGGACAACTGCACACGAACTGTAGAAACCTCAGGTACCTCACGGAGGATGTAGCAGGAGAAACACCAGGCACGGTCACACTTTATAGATCTTCACTGACATGAAGTCAAAAGAAGAATGTTTCCCTCCATCTTTTAGCTGCAGCTGTTGCAGGATCATCGTCGCTTCCAAAAAAACAACAGTGTCTAGAACTTTCTGGAATGATAAAGGAATATAACAACAAATATATATTTTCCTGGCAGGTTGACAGATGGCATTTCAGGTTCTGGAACAAGAGCCAGAGCCTCGATGTCTCTGTTCCGCACCTCCAACTATACGGAGACGTACCCGGCAGGCCGGGTCACCCTCCCCGTGGGCTCTCCGCTGTACGTGGGCGTCTCTGTGGAGGACACCGACCCGAGCTTTGCAGTCGTTCTGGAGAACTGTTTCGCCTCTCACTCGTCGAACCCGAATGATCCCGATCGGTACCCTCTCATCCAGAACAAGTACGTGCACCTCTCGAGCCTCAGCAGACGCTCCGTGGGACACTGAGGTGTAACAGCCCTGCTGACCTTCTCCATCCTCTCTGACAGGTGTCCCGCCGACCGCCGACAGGTGTCGCTGGCTGAGAGCGGCTCGTCCCTCCGGGCTCGTTTCTCTGCTCTGTTTTTCCTGCTGCAGGGTGAATACAGAGACGTTTACCTGCACTGCAGCCTCGGCCTGTGTAACCGCAGGACTTCCTACTGTGTTCCAGTGAGTTGAAATCTGCAGCAAACACACTCATCCATATTCAGTGCTGCTTAAACTTTGGGTTTTGATGGCACCTCTTGTCTCCCTTCCCCGTTCACCTCGAAGCAATGCACAAGCAGGACTTCTCGCTCCGTTTCCAACTCTGCCTCCGTGACGCCCATCACCGTTGGACCGATCATATGTGAGCATAAATTACAATCTGGTTTCAGGACTGATGTCTGTATTCAGTGATCAATATTTAATCAATAACTGCTGTTTCTTTTTCTTTATTTTCAGGGGACAAGTCAGCTGAGTGAGCTGGTAACATGCAACAATAATACAAACACATTATAGTTGGGATGTTGATTTGTTTTTAATTCATAACACATGAAATAATCATTTCTTTTCTATTATGTTTTATGATGAAATCCTAACAGACTTTGTAACATTGCTCCGTTTTACTGCTCTCGCAATGGTTGTAATCAAAAAAATATATAAGGAGTTGTAATAAAAATTTAAGACATCAATCAATTCTGTTTTTATTTTCAGTACAGACATGATATCATGTAGAATATTTCTATAATGTATTTTCTCTAACTCTGAGACTCCTTCAGATCTAATGCCAGACTTTAACTGTCAATCCAACGTGAGGTGTTTCAGTGTCAAAGTAAAAGCACAAAGACTGAAGGACGTGCACACGTCAACATCTGTGGAATCAGTGAACTGTTCATTTAAACACGGTGAAAGGATGATGTACTGTAACATGTATGTGGTCACACATGTCATAAATCTACAGGATGTCACCAGAATCGGTGTGTCGAGTGTCAATTGAATAGATCAAGACCACAAATGTTGCTAACAAACGCTGAGTTTGCTGCATTTAGGCTCCTGAAAACAGAATACAAGAGTAAAAGTCACCACACAGGTGATGTAAAGGCCTTAAAAACTGATCTGAAGGTAATCAGCTGGGCGTGTCTCCGGGGTAATCAGGGTTGCCCCTCCCATTGAGGATATTTCTTTTAACTTGGCAAATCAACACCCTCAGAAAGTGCCTCGTATGAGAAGTAGTGACTAATATCAATCCTGTAAGCAGTTGGACTCAATAACTTTGAGTTGAAAGCTGCAGTCTGGTGTTTATTGTGAGTGATAATTAGTTAAAGTGACGCCACCTGGAAATAAAGGAGGCCGCATGTACCTGAGGAGGATTTCCTGCTCAGGTGAGGACAACTTGATATAAAGTTCCAGAAAGGTGTGCGGATGAGTACATATTCTGTCTGACCTGCACACGTTAGATTTGTTTGTGTTAAGTTTCCACTTGTCGCTGTGTGATTATTGAACCCAGATGGCTTCAGTGTTTGGCCAGAGGAGAGTTGGAGGACACCAGGAGTCCTCAGGTTGGAGTGTTTCACCTTTAAACTTCAGAACATGGATGCTGGGAAATCCATGTCCAATTCTTTTCCCTCTTGGCATCATATTGTTGTCTTCAATTTCCCCCTTTTCCCTGTTTTTTGCTTATTTTGCTACAGCCTCCTTTCTGCTTCAGGATCCTGGCCTCAACCCTCTGAATGACCATCACAGCGACCTCTGGTGGGCGGACAGAGAGGAGCACGGAGAGCACGGGGACTCTGTCAGGGTGGGTGGAAATGACTTAAACGAGACAGATTAGTGCTTCCAACTCTGAGGAGAAACTTCTATCTTGTAGCAGCAATTTAACGAGATGGATGAGCATGTGGCCAGGCTTCAGGACATGCTGAGATGTGAGCGGGCCAAAGTAAGGTGCATGTATGTGTGACACATTACAATCTGAACACCTCCACACTTTCTCAAAAACAGCTTCCCTCTTGCCAGCGCTCCGGTCTGCAGCTGCAGTGCAACCAGCAGGAGGCCGAGCTGCGACGTCGAGAGCTGCACAGCAACAGACTGAAGGAGAGGCTGTCGCAGCTGACCGGCAGACACCGAGAGAAAGGACCCAGTGAGGCTCATCTGACATAATAATCCACACAAATGTTCCTCCCATCCTGAGATGCTTCTCTATGCAGCCATAGAGGTGCTGAACTTCCCCCCCGGAGGGAGAGGCAGAAGAGAACCACCAATCAAATCCTTCAGGCCCGATTCAAAGTGAGTCGGCTGCTGTTTTCAGGCACTTTCTGATCTTTTCACCTCTTTCTACTCTTCACTTGCTCTCTCCACCTTTTATAGACGAGAGGAGGCAACGCTACGTCTGATGCTGGAGCGCAGAGAAGCAGAGCTCAGAGAGGCGATGAAGCTGCGTCACAGCCTCACTACTTTACTCCACGCACTCCGAGTCGACATGGAGCAGGTCAGGAAGGATGGAATGAACAGCCTTTTAAACTAAGGCCAGTGGTGGTTAGTAACTGACTTCACCAAGTGAGTACATCCCAAAGGAATAATATAAAAAGGACAATTAATGGGAAAAACAATCTGAGGCAAAGTCCGTTTAGAGTAGAAGCTCTTCAAGAGAACATGTTGGCGGAAACAATGAGATTTCGCTTTCATTAACTGTGTGAGTTCGGCCATTATTAGGCCTATTTAATGCCAAATGTCTCCAGTAGATGGTAGTGATGTTCAACAGGGATAAAACATAGGCCATCCCAGAAATATGATGACTTGGTATCGCAATCTAAATTCCCAGGTAGCAGTAACCTTTGGGATACACATGAACCTACAGCTACGGAGCATCGCTGCAGTGTCACAGGAGAGTGGACTGTTGATTTGTCCCTTCTGGGCTGCTGTAGAAACATGGTGCATCTGTAGAAGGGGACTCACTCCCCATGTAGATAACAAGCGCTCCTTTTAAACACAATGATTCTTAGTTTCAGGTGATTCTACACTAAAGAAAATGTAAGCATGAATAAAATATTTCATCCCTAACACTGAATGTTCAGCCACCATCACCAAGGACTCTTTAAATCTGCCCTTGTGAACATGTACAATCCTACTGAGGAAGACTGAAGCAACAGAAAGCTCAGGAACACAGTTAAAACACTGTGTTCAGACTGTTTTGATAAAAAAGGTTCTGCTGTCTACACGACACCCGTCTCGCCTTCTATCTCAGACACTATCGGAGTCGGAGGACGCGAGCCAACGTGGAGATCAAAGGTTGGATGAAGCTGAGGAGGCGCTTGGTGAACATGTGACGGGAGGAGTTGTCCAGGGTTGGAGGCAAGTGCAGAAGAGACTGCAGGACGTCCTGTCTGGAGGTGAACGCCCTCATTTCATGCTCTCAAGAGCGATTCCTTTGAAATGTTGTCATTTTTACGAAGGCCATAGTGATCGTTACTTTCTGATTTTGCGAATGATAATGGAGAAAGTGTGGTGTGAGGAACACGCTGTGTGTGCAGGTCCGACTGCTGCTGATACCGACTACGACAAGCTGCTGGCTCAACTAGAAACTGAACTGAAAGAAAGTCAACAGCTTGTCAGATTACAACAGCAGCTGCTGCAGGTAAAACTGTCCAATGTGCACACGCACACTTTCTCACGTGAACTATAGCCGGTGTCAGACGTCCTCTCTGCGGTTTGATTGTGCAGGACAGCCTCGTAACCCCCGTCCCCTCGGAGCTGGCTGACTGCTACTTTTTGGAAGAGTGGGAGCGTCTTCAGAGGCGCCGGGCAGAGCTCCGTCACCACAGGAGGACTTTTGAAAAGGAGCGGCAGTCCTTCACTGATGCTGCCATCAGACTGAGCCACGAGGTGGGAAGAAAAGGAGGCAGAGGCTGTTTTAAAGGGTCACATGACTGACTATATATTCCAAGAGGTATTCGCTGTGTCATGGCCGCCTGTCCATCAGGCTGGACAGACCAGATTGGGCCTTTACAGTAGTTTCCTCATTCTGGCCTAAAATCAGGCTTTTACCGTGTACATTACATTGTTTGTGTCTCCAGCGCCGTGATTTTGAACAGCAGAAAGCTTCTCTGGTGAAGCAGCAGTATCTGTGTGACTCCCCTTCGTTTGTCCGAGGAGCACCGAGCAACCACCGAGGAGAGAGTGAGTGACGCTCATGTTTTAACGTGGTGAATAATCTCACTCCGGACGTCTTCAACTAAACCCGTCGTGTGCGTTTGGCTTCAGGTTTGTCAGGTTTGGGGTCCAGCAGCATGTCCGGCTGTCTTCCCATTACTCCATCATCCGGCCAGTGGGGCGTTGCTGCTGTTCCTGGGTTACATCAGGGAAGAGTTCCAACTCCCAGCACACCTGAGCTCTACTCCGCCCTCAATCTACCACACCATCGCAGGTCAGTGAAGACTCAGTTTTACAGCAGGTATTTGCACATGCAGCTTCCAGAGCATTGTGCTTTCCTGCAACCCATCACTTACTATTTACTAATTAAATAAAAGTATCTTTGTCTTGCGCTTTACGTAGCTTTCTACCCTTTTATTAAAGTGCTGCTAATATTGAAGTTAACTTGGATTTGATGTTTCTCTCCGTTCTTGCTGCTTCCACTTCGCTGGTTCCTCTCGTTTCTTCTAGATCCAGAGACGCTGATATGTGGGAAGGTGGAGCCGACCGGATCCTCCACACACCCCCGGATTCATATTTGGACTGGTCACTTTAGTTCAGTTTTGATGAGTGACATGCACATTGTACCTTATTTCTACTTTTTAGAAAATAATGAATAAAGACATGATATTTTTACCTTGCCGTGTTCTTTTCTCCATGTGGACGCGGTGCTGTTGACTCATGGAAACAGGAAGCTGTGTAAAGACTTTGTTCTGCCTCTATCGGTCAGTTGAGGTCGACAGGAAATTAAGATTTTCTTTAAGCCTCGAGTTCACGAGTTGTGATGTGTTTACTGACGTTTACAGAAAGGTCAGAGGTCATGGAGGTTCATTTTTTGTTGGAATATATTGTAGTTTTAGTCACCAGAGTTTGTCTTCATAACTTGGATAACAGCCTACGACTGAGGAACATGTTGACCCTCTTTTCCTTCAGTCTTTGCATTTCCTACATTACGTTAGCCTCTGTATCTTCTAGACGCCGTCCACGTTGCTGTTACCTAGCAACGGTGTTTTTACGACGTAACCACTTGAACGCCGAGCATACTGTGCGCACCGACGTCTGTAACCACGAGCCATTTGAACGCAGCACGGCTCAACGTCAGCCGGCTGATGATCCTCTTCATCGACAGGCTCGTTGAGCCTCCTCCTCCTCTACACTTTCACATCTTCTTTCATCGTGTCATTATTTTAATAAAGTATGACAACATTATGATCATATAAATGGGCATTGTACTGGGACAAGCAGGTTTCTGTGATACACATATTCTGCTCCACATATTGAAGCATTTTGTCCCAGTTTAAATCACATTAAATTAGATCTGCCCCCCCTCCCCTTTCCCCCCCTTCCTTTATCTCCATAAACAAATCATTTAAGCAAGACTTGAATATTAGAAAGAATTGCTAAAATGAGATGAAACAAGGTGGCTCTTAAAGGGCTCATGTCACGGTGCATGACAGGATATGGCACCATCCAACTTTTGATTGGAGGAAACCAAGTGACTTGCACGTGCTGTGCATGAGGTCACATGATTGACTGCATCGCGTGCCATTGATCAACACTCAATTGAGAGGTGATCAACAAGGTGAGTTGGCCCTGTTCCAGCACGCCTCCAACTCAGTGCAAGCAACTGTGATTGGTTGTTCCGCTGTCAGTCAACTGCTTGCTGACCTATCGGTGACCCGAACACCTCGCCTTCACCTTCCCACGTGCAGCTTCACAGTTCAGCTCCACCTCTTTGTTAGTTAGTCTTTGCTCATTTGAATTAGTTCAGCTTCCAAACGACGTCGTGGTTTCTTGTTCGGTCCTTAACATCTTTTTTTTCACAAAGTCAGCAACTCTTCATCTGGCTGAGGGGAGACTGACGGACAGGGAACACAAGCTAGAATGAACGGCTTGGTTTGGGGACTCTTCCATCACCTGCCGCGCATCATGGGGTCCGAAAACCAAAGTTTCCAGCCCTGGAGAGACTACATGGGACTGTCGGACACCATCAGAGAGATCCAGTGCTGGAACACCGAGTCCTCCCTGCCAGCGTCCAGAGCTGCGCACTCGGTGGTGGACAGCCTGAGTCTGGTTCTGGATTCTGCCGGCATCGACACACCCGGAGAACGTGACCTCGGCGCACCGGACTCCTCCCGTGGATGTAGATCACCAGATGACTCTGCTCACCCAGCTAATGGTTTGCGGTTCCCACCAGACTTCTGTGGTGCTGCTTCAACACACACATTGGATCTGAAGCTCGTGCCAAAACCGAGTGGTTCCCGCGGGCCCAAAGACCGCAAGAAGATGTCCGGTTTAAGAACTCCTCCAGCTTCACCTGCAGCTCCTGGGCGCGTGTTCTGCAGTTTCTGCAAGCACAACGGGGAGTCCGAGCTGGTGTACGGATCCCACCGGCTGAAGAACCAGGCAGGAGACATTCTGTGTCCCTACCTGCGCCAGTACGTGTGTCCTCTGTGCGGCGCCACGGGGGCCAAAGCGCACACCAAGCGTTTCTGTCCCCAGGTGGACAGCGCGTACACCTCCGTGTACGCCAGGTCACACCGCTGAACGGGCTGCAGGACAGAACACGCGACACCGGAGGCACCTTTCAGTTAATGCTTGCTGTGTGCATTTTTATTCTGTTTATTTTGCACGAGTGTTGTTTTGCTTTTGTGTGTTTTTGTTGTTGGATTTTAATTTGCATGCTTTGGCACGTGTGCTGTGTATTTATGATTCTGGTTACATCATGGCCTCCTTGTCTTATTGGTTCGACCGTGTATTTAGTTGCTGTCCGGAGGTTGGAGGTCACTAACACACTCTGAACACACCAGCAGCTGTCGCTGTGTGCACCAGAGCAGCAATCACCTCATTTGTAACTTTTAAGAAAACAGTACAGATGTTGTTTGTTTGTCTTATTACATTATATTTGTTATTTATTTTTTTATATAGTGAAGATTACAGTTTCACATTATTAATATGAAAGAGCGTTTACCGGCAGGCTCATGACCTCCTTGTCAAAGATTGGATTGAGAACATCTCTAATGAGTCAAACTTCCTTGGTGTTGATGTCACGTTGGATTTATCCGTCAGATGAAGAAAAACAAATTGAACCTCGTGTGCATGAAAAAGTATATTTTTGAACTGTGTTACAGACTTTAAATCATGCCTGGCTTGCAGAGTTGTCACTCTCAAAAGACCATGTTGAATTAATATCTGGGGACATTTTTAACATACACTGGACTCCATTGGTTCTCCCTCCATCAGGAGACTCGTTCAACAAATGGCCTTTTTTTTGTTTTGTTTTATGTGTTCTGAAAATGTCTATATATCAGTATTTATGTACATGCATGTGTACTTACCAACATCCATGTTTATTCTTTTTATGTTTGCTTGTGAATTATCTTGAAATAAATCAAGACTTTGTGTTCAGATGTTTTATCTTTTATTTAGTTGCTGACGTTCACCTCACAATACATTGATAGATATTTTATTGAAGGTACGATCAAACTGTTAGACGTTAAATAAGCATAACCCCTGTGTGGTTGAAGGTAATAGTTTCTGTATTTCTGCATACAAATATACTGTTTATTCAGGAAAACGAACCAATATTACATATGTGAGTGACAAACATGGATGGAGCGCTAGGATTAGTAGTTTGAAGATGAAATTAAAGTCAGGTGTTTTCAGTCAGTGGGACGACAATCAGGTGTGAGAATGCAGCCAGGTGGCTTTATTTAAAGAACAGATCTGGACTGAAGTCTCATTATCACAACGTGTTTGAGGAAGTGAATCGGCACAAACACAGGAGAGTTCTGAGAATATCGGAAAAAGAAATGTTGATGCTCTTCAGCCTGGAAAAGGTTACAGAACCATCTCTAAAGAGTTTGGACTCCACCAATACACAGACACACAGATTCCTCCTGCAAGCGAGGAGAAAGACACGTCTCCAAAAATAACCTCTTCAGTTGGTTTAAGATCACGTACTCAAGCCAGATTGTTATTGGAAAAATGTTTTGGTGAATGAATGTGACTAAAACAGAACTTTTTGGTTTCAAAGAGAAGTGAAACTTTGCATTGAAGCATCCTCTCTGTGATGTGATATCATGGTTCGGGTCGGTTTTGTTGCATCTGGGCCAGAACAGCTTGACTGCCAGACTGTTGCGCGCATCTAGTTTCCTGATTATAGTCTGGAAATCCTGTTTGAATCTACAGGACGGACCAATCAGGGAACAGTGTGGGTGATGTGTAATGTCACACATGTAATACAGGATCATCTTCCTTAATAGATAAATTGCCAAGCATAATATTTTTGTCTCATTTGTTTAATCGTGTTCTCTTTTCCTACTTTTAGAACTTGTGTTTAAATCTGATGATGCTTTAGTTGATATTTATGCAGAAATATAAAAAAAACTAAAGGGGTTAAAATTTTTCCAGCACTAGTGGGAGAGGTAAGAAAAAAAAAAAAAAAGTTCTGATACACAAATCTGTTTCCAGCTTTTGGACTTTTCTTCTGGTCTTTGATTTGTTTGCGGTAGATATTGTAACCGTTGAACATTTACTGAAATGAAACCACGTGAGAAGTCTTAAAGGAAAAATCTCTCTGGTGGAGCTGTTAACAACATATAGACATCAGAAATGTGACCCTGATGGCACACTGAATTTTATAAGATGTCAGAAGCCAAAAACATTGGAAACCACTCGTTTGATCTGAAACAATGTGTTGTATTTTAAAATATTGTGTGAAATATTCATCTGAAAAGTAACTAAAGCTGTCAGTCAAATGTAGTGGAGTAGAAAGTACAATATTTCCCTTTGATGTAGTGGATTGAAAGTATAAAGTGGTATCAAATGGTATTTGATACCAAAGTAAAGTATGAGTGCATCAAAATTGCTTCTATGGCAGAATTTATATTTTATTCAGAGTGCCATCAAACTGGTCTCAGTTAAATAAGGAGGTGAATAAGCCCTGAGCTGTGGCTGAAGGTCACACGATCCTCCATTGCTCTCTAGGAAACTCATAATAATGGTCAGTGTATGCAGGGGCGCGGCTTTCGCTGTACCTTTTGATTGACAGGACTACAGCCCAATAGAATGGCCTTGCAGCAAAGAAGGGGCGGGGCCCGGAGTGAGTGAAGTTTCCCACTCGGTTCAGTCTTTTCAGAGCAGTTGGGCTTAATTTCCGCTTCGTGTTGGCCGTGAACAGAAAGCAGCCGCCGTCATGTCCAACAACAACGCCAGCAACAACTTAATCATCGCTCAGAGGGCCGTGAAGCAGCTGCGGTTAGAGGCCAGTATCCGGAGGATCAAGGTACGAACCCCCCAGCGCAGACACACAAACACGGAAGAGCGAGCTGTCCTGCTGCTGAATGGCGGAGACACAGCAGACATGGACATTCAACTCTGTCCAACAAAGTCCACTGGAGGCACGGAAAGCGGTTTCTGGTCGACAAGCGAACACGTTTCTTTCCAAGTTTGAAGGCTGTCAGTTGGTTTGAGGAACTCATTAGTTTGTAAAAGTGAAACCTTGTTCTGTTGGTTGTCTGAAGGATGAAGGTGAATCAGTCTAAAGGCAGCGGTCGCGTGTTGCGACGGTACTTGCAAATATTATGCAAAAAAAGCTCCAGTTAGTCTGTTGTAGTCAAACCACGACGTCACAGCTGCTCTGCATGTGATTGGCTGTTTCTGTTTTCTCGCACCTGCAGACATTAAAGGGCTCACCTGGATGCTGGAGCCCGACTGATGCTGGTTTATACAGTACCCTACCTGTTGGGTGGAGGTCCCCATGGTGCTCTGATGCTGGTTTATACAGTGCCCTACCTGTTGGGTGGAGGTCCCCATGGTGCTCTGATGCTGGTTTATATAGTGCCCTACCTGTTGGGTGGAGGTCCCCATGGTGCTCTGATGCTGGTTTATATAGTGCCCTACCTGTTGGGTGGAGGTCCCCATGGTGCTCTGATGCTGGTTTATATAGTGCCCTACCTGTTGGGTGGAGGTCCCCATGGTGCTCTGATGCTGGTTTATATAGTGCCCTACCTGTTGGGTGGAGGTCCCCATGGTGCTCTGATGCTGGTTTATATAGTGCCCTACCTGTTGGGTGGAGGTCCCCATGGTGCTCTGATGCTGGTTTATATAGTGCCCTACCTGTTGGGTGGAGGTCCCCATGGTGCTCTGATGCTGGTTTATATAGTGCCCTACCTGTTGGGTGGAGGTCCCCATGGTGCTCTGATGCTGGTTTATATAGTGCCCTACCTGTTGGGTGGAGGTCCCCATGGTGTTCTGATGCTGGTTTATATAGTGCCCTACCTGTTGGGTGGAGGTCCCCATGGTGCTCTGATGCTGGTTTATATAGTGCCCTACCTGTTGGGTGGAGGTCCCCATGGTGCTCTGATGCTGGTTTATATAGTGCCCTACCTGTTGGGTGGAGGTCCCCATGGTGCTCTGATGCTGGTTTATATAGTGCCCTACCTGTTGGGTGGAGGTCCCCATGGTGCTCTGATGCTGGTTTATATAGTGCCCTACCTGTTGGGTGGAGGTCCCCATGGTGCTCTGATGCTGGTTTATATAGTGCCCTACCTGTTGGGTGGAGGTCCCCATGGTGCTCTGATGCTGGTTTATATAGTGCCCTACCTGTTGGGTGGAGGTCCCCATGGTGCTCTGATGCTGGTTTATATAGTGCCCTACCTGTTGGGTGGAGGTCCCCATGGTGCTCTGATGCTGGTTTATATAGTGCCCTACCTGTTGGGTGGAGGTCCCCATGGTGCTCTGATGCTGGTTTATACTGGTTTAGTGCCCTACCTGTTGGGTGGAGGTCCCCATGGTGCTCTGATGCTGGTTTATATAGTGCCCTACCTGTTGGGTGGAGGTCCCCATGGTGCTCTGATGCTGGTTTATATAGTGCCCTACCTGTTGGGTGGAGGTCCCCATGGTGCTCTGATGCTGCACATCGTGGCCCAACGCCGTGTTAAGACCCTTGATGTTGTTTTTTGCTGTAACGTGTCCGTCACCTGTGCAGGTGTCCCAGGCTGCTGCTGATCTGAGAAACTTCTGCATGCAGAATGCCTCCAAGGACCCTCTCCTCATGGGGGTGCCCTCCAGCGATAATCCTTTCAGACCCCCAAAGTCCTGCTCCCTGTTCTGAGGTAGGTCTGCTCTTTGTTTTTATTGAGGACTTTTTGTGCAAGCAGCTTATTACGACCCACAGTTACGACAATTGGGTGTCTTGGGTGTCTCATCATTAAATGACCTTTGACCTCACATTAAATCGGTACGGACACGATGCCTTCAGGTCCGATAGGATGCTTTATTGTGGCTGCCGTGTGAGCTGGAGAATAGACGCGTTTATTTTCCTTCATTTAAAGGAGGCAGGTTGGGTGAATAGTTGTTTACAACAGTGTTTGTTTTACTGTTGCTATGGCGACAACGGTTTACTTTAAGGAAGTAGTAACCTTTAATGCACAACATGTGTCAAGTGATAATTTTAACCCAAACCGGTACCTCTCCCTGAGGGGCTCTAGTTTCAGAGGCCCACCCGTGGGCCGTGTTTGAAGGTGTGAACGAACCTCTGACACGGTCGTGATGGTCGGAGAGTTTATCGACTTAATTACACCCATGAACACTAAAGTCCTTCCAGTGGAACTTTACAACATTATACAGAGAAACCCAACAATACAACAATTCCTGTGTTTGAATCACTTGTGATGGGAATTTCTTCACATTCTATTGGTCATAAAACATATTTGGCTAATAAAGGCTCAATTTGATTTAAAGACTGTAAGTTCCAATATCTGCGTTGGTGGCTTTGGTCAAAGGGCCTCTTTAACTTCGATTAGTAAACCGAGACTGGGTGTCAGAACAAAGCAGCTCTGTGTTGAGTTGTACTTTCTAAACAGGAACTCTTCCATCGTCCAAACTACTTACTGTTAGTTCATTGAATATGATGTGGAAGTGCTCCTGTGATAAAGTTCAGACCTGTTTCTCTGTAACAGTGAAGCTCTTCACCCACACAGTGACTCTGATGAGAGCTCACATGAGGTTAAAGATGAGGAGAAGCCGTCAGATAGAAGAAGGGTTGTTTTTCACAGCAGATATATTAAATATACTCCGACATTCAAACATCTTCAACGAGTTTTAAAACTGTTTTCAGCTTGGATTCCTTTGTTTCTGTTTTTCTGTCCACAGCAGAAGGAAACGCGGAGGATTTCACAATTTGTCCGTCGAAGGCTTTCTTCTCTTCTCATTCGCTCTACATCTATCAGCTGCTCCTCCCAGGATGATGCACATGGGGCTGATGGGTTGGGGGGGGGGCCACTTATTTGCCAAAACTAACGGTATCATAACTCCCATCTGTTACATCAGCGCAGGGCCAAACTCACAATCTGTTCTTGACACTAACTCCACTAATAATGAAGCCCTTCTTGGTTCCCTGGTTCTTCAGTCAGTGAGGTTCTAATAATGAAGCCCTTCTTGGTTCCCTGGTTCTTCAGTCAGTGAGGTTCTAATAATGAAGCCCTTCTTGGTTCCCTGGTTCTTCAGTCAGTGAGGTTCTAATAATGAAGCCCTTCTTGGTTCCCTGGTTCTTCAGTCAGTGAGGTTCTAATAATGAAGCCCTTCTTGGTTCCCTGGTTCTTCAGTCAGTGAGGTTCTAATAATGAAGCCCTTCTTGGTTCCCTGGTTCTTCAGTCAGTGAGGTTCTAATAATGAAGCCCTTCTTGGTTCCCTGGTTCTTCAGTCAGTGAGGTTCTAATAATGAAGCCCTTCTTGGTTCCCTGGTTCTTCAGTCAGTGAGGTTCTAATAATGAAGCCCTTCTTGGTTCCCTGGTTCTTCAGTCAGTGAGGTTCTAATAATGAAGCCCTTCTTGGTTCCCTGGTTCTTCAGTCAGTGAAGTTCAGCCCACATTCATGAAAACTGAAAGTACAACTTCCTCTTGTGATTCAGGTGGCAGGTGGAAGAGCAATCAAACTTTATTTTAAACAGCTGCTGTTTAAGAATAGGAACATTTGATCTTATTTTTCATATTGTGTGTGAACACAAACCAAAGGTTGAAGTGTTTGTGGCCAACAGACAGTTTGTTCGCTGTCTAGCTGAACTGATGCCGTTTTAAACGACTCGTATGTTCTCTGATCTGAACAACACGGTACAGACTTCTACCTGCCAGGTCACTTGTGGGATTCACGTCCTCTCTTTGTATATATTTAACAGCCTGTTAAGGGTCATTTTATTAGCCTATATATGTTCCTGTCTTTTAATAATAAAAAAAGAGGCCTTACACTATTTGATAGTGCCAGGAAATTTAATATAAATCACAGAAGTGTCCAAATCTCTGAAATCCTTCAGTGTTTGTTTGAATCGTGCTGCAGTGACTTGTTGCATTAATCAACCAAAACCTTCACTACTGTAAGCCTGTATCTTTATCACTTTGCTACTGTGGGCGGTATTTTGAAAATTAAACTACTTTTTCAGACAGATGAAATGCTGATTTTTATTTTTTTTTTAATTATTAATTTTTTTAATATCAATCCTTCTAAAAACAACATTCCAGCTCTAAAAACACCGAAAACGACTGTGAATGAGTTTGTGTGCTAAAAGTTATAACGATCTAAACGGTGTTCATTTTATGTCATCACTCTATTTGTGAAATCATTTGACAGACTATAAGCCAGCTGTGTGCTGATTCCTCTCTGGATCTTAATAATCTTCTGATTACTGACTGAACAAACAACATGCAGCTTCATTTGGGAAGAACCGAAACAACGAAGTAACCAAACTGAACATTGGAGCTGATGTTGATGCCAGAAGTGTGAAAAAGGAGTGAAATATTGAAATGTTTCTAAAAGATGGCGTCTTTACCCATGAACCCTCGGGGCAACGGTGAGATCAGGATGACGGGAACGTGAAATGAATCCTCAACATGTGGAGCTCCTTGAAGCTTTGGAGGTGCGACGCAGGTTCTCCAGCTCTCGGTGAGCCGCCATCACCTTTCGACTAGAAGAAGGATGCAGATTAAATCCTGACTTGGTTTTCTGAGCAGTGCAGTGCTTTTCTACCAGATTTTAAGATGACAAGATGAACAGAGGGTGAAGACGTTGAGAGACAGTGGAGGAAACTAAAGGTTATAATAGAAGAAACGAAGCGCTTCATATTTTCTGTACTTCTCGACGTACAGCTGAGTTTCATTGAGGTGAATTTATAAATCTCTTCTTCTTTTGCTGAACTGTTGTTAATCCAAACTTCATTCAAACATTTTGTCACCGTTTCTCTCACACTTGCTTATTTTTCTCTCACTGATTTGTCAAATTTGTGGATCTATGGAGGGGAAATAGTATTTTGATTACTACCAACTCACAACATGTCAGATCGATTTAATCTACATCAGATCTTAAACTTTCAGGGTTTGATCGGACGAGATGGACAGCTGACAGATCTGACTCCAGCCAATAGAAGCAGAGGTGGGTGGGGTGGGGGGGGGGGATGAAACTGACCAATGGTAGTAAAAGTCAAACGTTCAGCTGCGGGAGGGAAGAGGTGGAAGAGGAAGTGATGAAATAACAAGAAACAGTGGATGAAAATAAATGAAACTAACTTCAGAGAGGAGATTTCTCTGATGAGCCCGCAGACCAGATCTGAGGCGTCTTCACGGCCGTCTGAGGAACCAGGATCTTCCTCCCTCAGCTCCTCCTCCTCCTCCTCACTGGAAGGAGAGACAGTGGGAGACAGGACAGATGAGAAGTTGAAATGTTCTGTTACTGAAGTCTTCATGAGGCGCTGACTATGATGAAACATGTGATTCTTTCTTCAGTGTCTTACATCAGAACGATGGTGTTCAGCTGCGAGTCCGACACGTAATCGAAGCATCCGGCTCCAAATGGGTCGGCGGTGACGCTGGTCGGAGAGGGCTCAGTATTCACTGAAGGAGTAGAAGGTTCATCAGGAGGTCCATAGGCAGGACCATCAGCAGGTTCTTCAACAGGTCCATCAGCAGGACCATCAGCAGGTTCTTCAACAGGTCCATCAGCAGGACCATCAGCAGGTTCTTCAGGAGGTCCATCAGCAGGTTCATCAGGAGGTCCATAGGCAGGACCATCAGCAGGTTCTTCAACAGGTCCATCAGCAAGTTCTTCAACAGGTCCATCAGCAGGTTCATCTTCAGGACCATCAGCAGGTCCATCAGCAGGTTCTTCAACCGGTTCATCAGCAGGTTCATCTTCAGGACCATCTTCAGGTCCATCAGCAGGATCATCTTCAGGACCATCTTCAGGTCCATCAGCAGGTTCGTCATCAAGATCACGCTGAGTGCAACAAACATAAATACACACTTTCTGTACATGTTAAACTTACACACACGGGAACCTGCAGCTCAATATGGAGTAAACAGCTGTCTTCATAATTGTGCTTAAAGTTGGGCTGCACTCAACTAATAATATGTAGTTTGCAAATTATTTTTTAAATTGAATATTTAGTTGATATTTTAGTCTATAAAATATCAGAACATGGTGAGAAATGCTCAACACACGTTCAGAGATAATACTATATCTACTGTTTACAGGACTTCGTGAGGGAGCATTAGTTACCAACACTGCAAAATAATTAATACAAACTGTAGTAATTGAGGGAAAAATATGGTCTGAAAACTGAGTAAGGACATATTAGTGTCAACCAAATGACTTGTTTGAACGGATGTATGTGACAGTCTTGTTTTCATGCCGGTCGGTTTCCTCCCTCTGAATCCTGTTCATCAGGTTTTCATGCCTCCACTCACTCTGTCTTTCCTCTGGGAGACGCCGAGTGTCGCTGAGCCGCACTTTAATCCTCCCGTTACACCTCCGTCGCCTCCGACCGCTCCACCGGTCATCTGCTCCTTCCTCTCATCTCTCGGCCCGGCAGAACGACAGTCTGCTGCTGCTGATCCAGCTTCCTCTGGTTTCCTCTGTTTCTCAGCTGTGTCTGCTGTAATCTCCTGCAGCTCCCCTTCTTCTTCTGGGTCACCGGTTTGTTCCGGACCGTCAGCCTCACGACGTTCCTCAGAGCGGCCGGGATCACACACCTCTGAGGGGGAGACAGCGACGTGAACTTCGGTTCCTGCGCTGTGGTGACAAAAGATTTCCACATCACGTATATTCCTGCTCATAAAATAATGTATCTGCTTTGTATTTTATAGGATTTTAAAAAGTAAATTTACCTTTTTCAAAGTTAAATTTTACAGATTTTTCCTGAATTAGTGTCGTTGACTAGAACTAAATATTAATCCACAATAACACTATGAAAAGAAGAAAACATCCGTCTTAATTTGAACTTTATTTTGTGATTTTTTTTTTTTTTTGTGTGGTGAAGAACTACCTGAACTCTGCCTCAGTATTTCTAAAAGCATAAAAAGTTTACAGAAGTAAAGTTTATTCTGTGTAAGTTTTGAAATGAGAAATGTTCTAAATAGATTTTTAAACCTCTCCACATGAAGAACAACGAATCCAACAGAACTGAAGCTGATAAAACCTGCTAAAACTACGCTGGGTGTAAAAACAATAGCTGACGGGAGAACCTGAAGATGAGACATAAGTACCATGTTTCCGACCCGCCGTCGCCTCCACACGGACCGGACCGAGGCGTCGGACCGGACCGAGGCGTCGGACCGGACCGAGGCGTCCGCTTGGCCTCGCTCTGCTCCGGGAGGCCCCCTGCTGGGATGGAGACAGGTGAGGGTGCTGGAGGCGGTGGAGACGACGAACAGAACCGGGCCAGCTGTGTGACGACACATCTGTTTCTCAACTCTCTCCTTCTCCGACGGACCACACGTACCCATCCTCCGCTTCTTTTTGGCCGGTAACCCTGACGACGACTCCGTCGTGATTTCTTTGACATCATCCACGCACATGTTGCCGGCACCGTCTGGACTGGTTCCTTGATGTCTCTCCAGACTCCTCTGAGAGGTCTCCGTTGGACTCGGCTGAGTGACGGAGGATCCGTCGCGGTCTTCAGAGACTTGGAGAGGATCCGGTGGTCCGGTACCTTCCTCCTCCTCCTCCTCCTCCTCCTCCTCCTCCTCGGTCTCATTATCAGAATTTACTCTGCAGCTCTCCAGCTGAGAATCACTGCTGACGACCATCTCTTCTTTATTTCTAACATCTGTTGCTTCGGCACGTTTTCCTTCACGGGAGCCGTCTGGCTTTGTGAGACTCGGCGGTTCTGCCAGATCACGCCGGTTTGTCGTCGGATCTCTTTCCTGCTGAGCGGACTGCAGTGATGTTGAAACCGCTGCTTCATCATGTCTTTCACTGTCCTGGAATAAAAAACAAACAGAACGAGTTGTCGACAGTTTGTCTCGATGAGCTGTGAACGTGGTTCAGTTTAAATGTCCTGACGTACCTGCTGGTGGAGAGGGACGTGGTCACCTGGACGGTCCCTCTTCCTGGACCTGAGTGAGCGAAGCTGGGTCGGAGCCCGGTCCTCTGAAAACAGGAGGATCGACTCCATTAATCACTGCAGCTGGCTGTCAATCAAAGTAAACTGATGCTGTTAATATGAAGGTAAAATAAGTGTTTCAATCCAAACTATAAAACATTGATATAATAGGTGAGTTCAACAGTTTATATTGTGACATCTTTACCGCTGCTGTTGACCTTCCCTTCGGCCATCTGTCTTTAATAAAAGAATAAAAAGAAGTTCACTCAATGAAAAGCATGAAAACAAGCCTGAACATTGTTCTGGTTGACATGTTCTGAAAACATTAAATATATTTATGAGCTAGCTAACAAATGTACACTGAGCTTATTGATTGAAAAGTTTAGATAGACTGAACTAAATCAATATTTAATTAATGCAGATTAAATCAGATCGTAAATCTGAGACGGTGACAGGTTGTTAAATTACATACCCCCCCCCCCCCCGGTTATAAAACTTTACCCACCTGAACACCTGAAACGTGATTTTTTTTTTTAGCTTTACGTCAGTAATGGGCGTGTTCCGTCCAGCCGTAAAGCGCGACGCGCGTTGCCACCGGCGACGCGATGTAGGAAGTAAATTCCATAGCTTCTTGTTGTTTTGGTAGCTCGAGCTGAACGTTAAAGAACAGCTGTCCCGGTCCAAACAGCCGGTCGGTCTCTCCCGGTGTGGGTTCCGGACACTGACCCGACCCGAACACCAACATCACGGTCCGTGAAACCGACGAGGTGAACCGAACATTCAGTAGCTATTGTATTAGTATTAGTAGTATTAATATTAATATTAGTATCAGTAGTATTAGTATCAGTAGTATTAGTATTAGTAGTATTAGTGTTAGCTGATAGCCAACATAAGAAATAGAAGCTAATCGATACGAACCCGTTGGAACAGTTTGAGCTCTAATATTGAAGCCTTCGGTGTGACGTCATCGCTAACCTCACCTGTCTCAACAGTCCATGAGTCGCAGTCGGAACCCCCCTCCCCCCCCTCCCCGGGGTCAAGGGGCAGCTCGAGCCAAACAGGTAAAAGATGGACTGATCACGAGGAGTGTAAACACTACAATTATATTCACTGTTCACTCATCACCTGTCTGTCTGTCTGTCCTCCTGTCTGTCTGTCCTCCTGTGTGTCTGTCCTCCTATCTGTCTGTCTTCCTGTGTGTTTGTCCTCCTGTGTGTCTGTCCTCCTGTCTGTCTGTCCTCCTGTCTGTCTGTCTTCCTGTCTGTCTGTCCTCCTGTGTGTCTGTCCTCCTGTCTGTCTGTCTTCCTGTGTGTCTGTCCTCCTGTGTTTCTGTCCTCCTGTGTTTCTGTCTTCCTGTGTGTCTGTCCTCCTATCTGTCTGTCTTCCTGTGTGTCTGTCTTCCTGTCTGTCTGTCCTCCTGTCTGTCTGTCTTCCTGTGTGTCTGTCCTCCTGTGTGTCTGTCCTCCTGTCTGTCTGTCCTCCTGTCTGTCTGTCTCAGATGGGGCTGCTGCTGGACCTCTCCCCAGACGGAGGCCTGGATGATGAGGGACATGATGAGGAGCTGGAGGCAGAGCTGCTCCGTCTGGTTGGAGGAGGAGGAGGAGCTGGGGGGAGAGGGGGAGGGGGGAACAAAGGTGAGGAAGAAGACTTCATCTTCATCATCCAAATGTTTGTTCTTTATATTTGACGTCTTTATTTCTGCTCAGCTGCCGTTGCCATGGTGGAAATAGAGCGGATGACAGCTCTATGTATGAAAGATCTGGATGATGAAGACATGGAGGAAGATTCAGAGGATGATGAAGATCTGCTGGTAACACACACACACACACACACACACACACACACACACACACACACACACACACACACACACACACACACACACACACACACTTTTTAAAATCTCTATTTTCTCCGTCTACATAATATCCAGAGTTATTCTGGTGATCGATAGTCATGGAAGTAATTTGAACACATTCGCTCTCTAATGTCAAAACTTCTGTTTTCACTTTGTCAAAAAATAAATCAAAGCTGAAAAACTTCAGGATTTGAAGAGTTGATGAGATAATTAAAAATAATGAGCAGATCCAAACGTTGCTTTGTAAAGTTCATACTTCTGGATTCTCCTCTGACCTGAATGTGTTTCTGTTCAGGCAGAACTGAATGAAGTTCTGGAGGATGATGGTGAACATCCTCCTGCTCATCCTGCCGCCCCCCCGCCACCTCCTAACGCCAGCATCACCTCCCCGTCGTCTCCTCCTGCTGCTCCTGGCGGGGCCACCGGGTTGGAGTCCCGCCTGTTGGAGCGCGTTGAAATGTATAAGACTGCCGTGTCCAACGCCAAGGCTGCAGGAGAAACCAGCAAAGCTCGAAGATATGACCGCGGGTTGAAGGTGAGAAGAAGAAGAAACAGGGAAACACCTCACCTGGATTTAACCCCATTTAACCTGCACTTGGTCTTCGGACACTTTCCAATTTCACTGAACATTGTTATAATTTAATGTTCAAAACATGCATGATGTTTGTCTTCTGCAACCCCAGACATTACAGACCATGCTGACATCTGTGAAGAGAGGAAAACCAATCAGTGAAGAGGAGATCCCTCCTCCTGTTGCTCTCGGAGGGAAGTCCAACGTCAAGGCCGAGTCTGAAGCGCTGAAGGAACCAGAAGTGTCAGAGCCTGCGCTGATGCCCCGCCCACCCTCCAATCAGAAACCTCTGAGGGAGGCGGCGCCAGCAGCTCCCAGTATGAAGCCAACGCTTCTGACTCCTCCCCAGAAACCTGCAGCTGCCATCACCCCAGACACACCTGTCATCTCCCCCCTCACCCCTCTTACCCCCGGCCAGCCGGCCACACACCACTCAGGTAAACACACAACAACCTGACACACACACACCACTCAGGTAAACACACAACAACCTGACACACACCACTCAGGTAAACACACAACAACCTGACACACACCACTCAGGTAAACACACAACAACCTGACACACACCACTCAGGTAAACACACAACAACCTGACACACACACCACTCAGGTAAACACACAACAACCTGACACACACCACTCAGGTAAACACACAACAACCTGACACACACACCACTCAGGTAAACACACAACAACCTGACACACACACCACTCAGGTAAACACACAACAACCTGACACACACACCACTCAGGTAAACACACAACAACCTGACACACACACCACTCAGGTAAACACACAACAACCTGACACACACACCACTCAGGTAAACACACAACAACCTGACACACACCACTCAGGTAAACACACAACAACCTGACACACACACCACTCAGGTAAACACACAACAACCTGACACACACACCACTCAGGTAAACACACAACAACCTGACACACACACCACTCAGGTAAACACACAACAGCCTGACACACACCACTCAGATAAACACACAACAACCTGACACACACCACTCAGGTAAACACACAACAACCTGACACACACACACACACTCACACACACCACTCAGGTAAACACACAACAACCTGACACACACACCACTCAGGTAAACACACAACAACCTGACACACACACCACTCAGGTAAACACACAACAACCTGACACACACACCACTCAGGTAAACACACAACAACCTGACACACACACACTCAGGTAAACACACAACAACCTGACACACACACCACTCAGGTAAACACACAACAACCTGACACACACACACTCAGGTAAACACACAACAACCTGACACACACACCACTCAGGTAAACACACAACAACCTGACACACACACACTCAGGTAAACACACAACAACCTGACACACACACACCACTCAGGTAAACACACAACAACCTGACACACACCACTCAGGTAAACACACAACAACCTGACACACACACCACTCAGGTAAACACACAACAACCTGACACACACACCACTCAGGTAAACACACAACAACCTGACACACACACCACTCAGGTAAACACACAACAACCTGACACACACACCACTCAGGTAAACACACAACAACCTGACACACACACCACTCAGGTAAACACACAACACACACACACTGACACACACACCACTCACGTAAACACACAACAACCTCACACACACCACTCAGGTAAACACACAACAACCTGACACACACACACTCAGGTAAATACACAACAACCTGACACACACACCACTCAGGTAAACACACAACAACCTGACACACACCACTCAGGTAAACACACAACAACCTGACACACACACCACTCAGGTAAACACACAACAACCTGACACACACACCACTCAGGTAAACACACAACAACCTGACACACACACCACTCAGGTAAACACACAACAACCTGACACACACACACCACTCAGGTAAACACACAACAACCTGACACACACCACTCAGGTAAACACACAACAACCTGACACACACCACTCAGGTAAACACACAACAACCTGACACACACACCACTCAGGTAAACACACAACAACCTGACACACACACCACTCAGGTAAACACACAACAACCTGACACACACCACTCAGGTAAATACACAACAACCTGACACACACCACTCAGGTAAAAACACAACAACCTGACACACACACCACTCAGGTAAACACACAACAACCTGACACACACCACTCAGGTAAACACACAACAACCTGACACACACACCACTCAGGTAAACACACAACAGCCTGACACACACACCACTCAGGTAAACACAGGCACTGAAACAGCTGGTTTAAAATCAGCCCACATTTTACCTTCGTCATGAAGTCTCAACCAGAACTTTTGATATTTTTCAGCCGTCATTTATCTCAGAACACATTGCAGTCGTACACAGGGACCTCCTGCACTGTTAACACTTATTTTAGATTACAGGCTTAAAATGCTTTTAAAATAAGTTTAAACTTTCAGATTGTATGAAATTTTAAATAAAAGGTCAATGAATTAAATAAAAAGTCAGATTTATCTAATGCTGACCCGGTTTTAATGCTCGAAGGAGAGCCAACTACTGATGTTACAGTGTTGGTTTTGGTTGGTATTGTCATGACAACACTCAGAGCAAACTACAGCATATATGTATATGTATCTATGTCTTTCTAAATAAACGCACAGCAGCAGATTTCTGCAGAGCTGGACCTGCTAGTTGTTACGGTTTATTTCCTGTTTTACCTTCTGTCTTCCCTCCATTCAGAGCTCAAACAGGCCGTGCTGTCCAGACAGAGGGAGTATAAGATGGCTGCCATACACGCCAAACAGAGCGGCGACATCGACCTGGCCAAGCAGCACTACCTCACTGCCAAGGTAACAGAACCAGAACCATGTCAGTCGGATCATTGGAGTGAATCACTTTGTTTTGGTGTCACACCTCTGAAAGGGAATCAGAGGTAATAATGTCGTCCTCCTTTATTATTGCAGAAGCTCGACATCCTGCTGGAGGCGCTGGACGGAGACCAACCAGTACACCTGAGCTCACTACCGCCTCCTCCTGGTATTAATATTGGCCCGAAAATTTGCGAAAAAGAGTTTCATAATGGTGGAAAAATGTTGTGAAATCGACTATTTAATCTGAGTATGGAGATAAGGAGTAAACAACTTGATGTTTTTTATCTGTGTTTAAACAGAAGATTCTGTAAATATTTCACCGCATATTAAAAAGTAGGCTGCTCCTCACTAGCAGCAGGAAGAGAGCTGCATCAGTGCATCACTACTCTTCACTTTATAACTGCATCATCAGACCACAGCTGTCTGATTCTCCACAAGTAAATAGTAAATTTGAAATAATGTACAAAAAACCCTGAAAGGCTCTTTCCATGTGATGAACTGAACCATCCTTTGAGAATAGTAACCCATGTCCACCCTCCACTGCTGTCTGATCATCTGCAGGAGAGGTAGTGGCAGAGCACCATGCACCTCCTCCTCCTCAGTCTTCTTCCAGACCTGCTGCTCCTGCTCCTCCTGCTGCTCCTGCTGCCAGCAAGGTGCCCCCTACTGGTAAGACTCCAGCAGTCCGCTTACTTTTTGTTCAACTCGTTAGCATAGTGCAAATGATTAAAAAAAAAAAAATACTTGTGTCATGTTGAATTGTGTGTGTGTGTGTGTGTGTGTGTGTGTGTGTGTGTGTGTGTGTGTGTGTGTGTGTGTGTGTGTGTGTGTGTGTGTGTGTGTGTGTGTGTGTGTCTCTGCCTCGTGAAGACCTTCCTGCTCCCAGCAGTGTAGCAGAAGCCCTGCAGCAGAGGATGGACATCTACAAGTCGGCAGCAGAGGGAGCTAAGCGCAAAGGAGATGATCGTAAGGCTCGCATGCATCAACGCATTGTGAAGGTATACACCATGCCCTTCAAATACTCCAGCTGCTGTTTCTAAAGGGAGAGAAATATACCTCATACTTACTGAAACTAAATAATGAAGACATGAAATATTCCAGAAAATATTAATTCAGTTCAGTTTTATTTTTATTATTATTGTAAAACCACGATGTAACATGATCCTAGAACACTTTACAATCACAAAATAGCACACAGCTAGAAAACAAATAAAAAAGGAAGCCAATGATACAAAACATTTAAAAACTAATGTTCACTAAAAGAAGAAAATCCCAAATCAGGCCCGAGGCAGCGTGATAAGGAGTTAGTTCAGGATCACCTGACATATTGACCTAATTAGAAAGTCTTCATCATGATTTAAAAGTAGAGCGGATCTCTGGCTCCCAAACCCAAACTGGGATCTGCTTCCACAGAAGAGGAGCCTGAAAGCTTAACGCTCTGTCTCCCATTCTACTTAACACAAGTAAGCCTGATATCTGAGAGCAAAGTGCTCTTCTTGGATATTCTGGTACTATGAGGTCTTTAAGATCAGATGGTGCTTGGTCATTGAGGGCTTTGTGTACAAGGAGAAGGATTTTAAACTCTATTGTTGAGTTCCCAGGGAAACTAAAACCTGTCAGAACTGTTGCTGCAGCATTTTAAAATCCCCTAGAGGCTTTTCAGAGAGTTATTGGTAATAAGGAGTTACAATAGTCCAGCCTGGAAGTAACGAATGCATTTATTATATTTATAGCATCACTCTGAGATTTTGACAATGTTGCACAGATGAAAAAAGTCCGTCCCAGAGACTTTCTTTATGCATGAGTTAAAGGACAAACATGACTCCAAGGCTCCTCGCAGTCGAACAGTAAGCCAAGGCAATGCTGTCCATCATAACTACATGGTGAAATGGTGCGTTTCTATGGTGATTAGGTCCATAATAACTTCAATTAGAAATAGAAATTTGCAGATCGTCCAGGCCTTTATGTCTTCAAGACATGCTTAAAGTTTGATTAACTGTTTGGGTTTCATAGATTAATATGGTTGAATCTCATCTGCATTGCTATCAACATGTATGATGTGCTTCCTAATTACCAAAGGGAAGCATGAACAGTGTGAGAAGTGTTGGACCTCGCACAGAACCCTGAGGAACTCCTGGACTCGTGTTGTGTGTGTGTGGAAGCGTGATCGTTGATATGATCTGCTCGGTATGACTCCAACCAGCCTCATTCACTTCTTTTAAATTCCATCCACGTTTTCCCGCAATGTCAAACGTCTCTGATATCTAGCAGGACGAGACGAGTCCTTTGTCCAACAGGGAGGACCGTGCAGCTGTTGGTGCTGTGCTTCGTATTCCCGGCTCCGTGCTGCCATTAGATGACGTGTTTTTCTTATTTCCCTGAGTAACTGGTGTGACTCATCTTATTTAGACTGGAAACCCTCCTTTGCTTTGACTGTAACCGCTTCTATTGCTCATTTGACCTGTCAGAGAAACCTCCATTAAGGCCTGCGTTGTGTCTTCAGTATCGCAGATGTCACAGTGAGAACGATGGAAGAGTGGAGTCGGCTGAGGCCGGATAACTGAACACAACAGCATCATGCCCACGAAAGAAAAGAAGTCCTGGATGTTGTGAATGTAGATTGTTTTTGGAGGAGTGGAACCACATTAATGATTTCCATGTAGGAGTCATGCTTTTGTAGCATCTCTCGGTTTTCTCTTCTGTTTGACTTTATATGCGAGACACCACTTTGTATTGTGGTGGAACCTCTTTGTGTTTGAGTGGAGTGAACATGTGAAACTGGAGCGGGTGTGTTAATGCAAATAGGGTTGTTTAAATATAAATGACAAGCCTCACAAAACAGGAACATTGATGATCACACGTAATATCGGCAGCATTTGAAATGAGTTTCTAATAATGAAAGAGTATCTGAGGAAGAAATATTCCTGTGAAAAATAAAAACAGAATTATCAGTAATATCCTCTTCTTTTATTTAACAGCAATACCAGGATGCCATCAGAGCTCAGAAAGCCGGCCGACTTGTCAGCTTGTCCGATCTACCTGTGCCACCAGGTGACCGTTTGAATGCAGGCGTGTGTGTCAGGGTTTGACCTCCAGGATAGGGTGTCGAGTTATTCACGTGTGTGCTGCTCCTCCAGGCTGTCCGCCGCTCCAGGGCTCAGAGGGGGCTCAGCAGAGCTTCATGGGGGTCCTGGAAACCGCTATGAAAATAGCAAATCAGGATGCAGACGCAGAAGATGAAGAAGAGGACAGACAGAGAGAGGCTGCCAAGGTAAAAACACAAACAATGAAGATTAACATTAACAATGGTCAAATTATTATTGTACCACTAAGAAATGTGACTGCATCGGACCGAAGAGAGGAACACTCTAGTTTGTGCCGTTCCAGCGTCTGGAGCTTCTATCAGCTCTGTTTTCTCTGCTGCACCTCGTCCCTGGAACAACATTTTTCTGCTTGTAATTCAAGAATATTCATGCAGTGATTTATAGAAACCATCTGAACATATTTAAGGGAGGTATAATAGGACAATACTCTATCTAGAAGTGTCTGATGATCCTTCTCTCTGCAGCCTGCAGTGCGTCCACCTGCTCAGAGAGCAAAGACCCCTGGAGGCTCCTCGGCTCCAAAACTGGTACCTAAAGGTGTGTTCACAGACCTACACGCACACGCGCACGCACACGCACACGCACACGCACACCCACACGTGTATAAGATGTGTCAAGGTGTTTGCACAACACAAAGTTTCACCTCTTTTTCTCATAATTATCATTGTAGCCCAGCAGCAAGTGGATTTCCTGTTGCTAAGGCGACAGGCTTTTTTGCGTTCAGCGCTTCGCTCCAAACAGATGAAAGTAAGATTTGGGCTTGTTTTTATTTTTCTTTGCTGTCGATAGATTCCCTGCCATCGTTGTATTTTTGTAAACGTCTTTATCGCAGCTGCCTGTTGTTTTGTTTGAATGGTGAACTTCCTCCATGTTCATCCACGCGTCTGTTGTTTGCAGGACATGACGGGAGCAGCGCAGCACCTGCGACACGCCAAAGGACTGGACCCCATGATCACCGCCGCCAAGGCCGGCCTGCCTGTCGACATCACCAAGGTTACACATGTATTTCCATGTGCAAATTAGTGATACACAAGAAGATACTGTCTGTGTGTGTGTGTGTGTGTGTGTGTGTGTGTGTGTGTGTGTGTGTGTGTGTGTGTGTGTGTGTGTGTGTGTGTGTGTGTGTGTGTGTGTCTGTCTGTCTGTCTGTCTGTCTGTCTGTCTGTGTGTGTGTGTGTGTGTGTGTGTGTGTGTGTGTGTGTGTGTGTGTGTGTGTGTGTGTGTGTGTTGAGCAGGTTGTCACAGCAGCAGCTGAATGTGTGAGGTGTGCAAACACAAATTGTGACCCGAATAGAAGATGATAAGAAGTGAAATCCAAACAGCCTCTGTGTGTTTGTGTCTCTGCATATTTTTGTCCTCATCCTAGAGTTCATATTTCATACAGGTGCCATTTATCCCATATGGATTACATTCATTTTGCCTCACTTGTATCTGACTTTGCTTCATGAATTAGTTTCTCTGACTCGGTCCCGCAGTGTGTTAGTTTGTCCGTTAGTTTGTGTTATTGTTTGTCAGCAGGATATTACACAAATGTAGAAACAGTTATTAATTTCTGGCGGACAGGAAACGGACAATCGGTTGATTAGATTAAGGTGTAAGCTCCAAACCTCACGTATTACATCTATTCAACTTTTAATTTCTGAATTGCGCTGTGTTTTTGCACCTGTTCTTTTCCCTGTGCACGCTTTAATCTTCTCCTTCTCCTTCCCAACAGATTCCCAATGCTCCGGTCAGTGAGGAGGACTTCTCCCTGGCTCGCTCCCGTACGTCTCCCGTCTCCCCTCGCTCCTCTGAGAAGTACCAAGGCCTCATGGATCTTCTGCGAAAGCAGCACGAGGTTAAGACACACCTTTCCTCCCCTTTCAAGTACATTTTATCTAAAAGTGAGCCTCCTAAATCTCTCTGTAAATCAAAGAGCGCTTTACATACTGATATCATGTAGTAGTTACGATTCTGGCCTTAAAGATTGTTCATCACTTTTATGGTTGTCCAGCTTTTTAAATAGATTTTAAGTCACAGTTTTTCTACATTTTGTTGTCCTTGACATCCATTTTTTGTTCTGTATCTCGATGGACAGAAATGTCTGGGCTGCTCTCAACAGTTCACGAGCATCGGCAACGTGGCCGAGGCTCTAAAGTAAGACATGTTTATTTATGTACATTTTATTTACTACACTATTTTCAGCTATGATGGAGTTCACAGTAAAACCCTCTTTTTTCTTGTATTTTAACTCGATACGAGTATAAATGAAGTCACAATATTATAATTTTTACCACCACTGAAAGGTGACAGGTAACTATTAAAAACATCACAACCTCCAAATCGGTTCATTAGTTGTACATTTTACAAAATTAAGCAACAAATCACAAAGTTTCTTAAAACTTATTCAGTCTGAACAAAAGTCAAAAGCCCAAAATTAATAAATGTTTGTTATTTTTTTTTGTCTTGATTTAATGAATATACTTTGATTTATTCAACAACGCACTTTTGAGTAGTTGTGAAGTATTTTGCCAACACTGTGATCTCATCATTATAATATATGCAGCGTAACTTTAATGTCACACTGCATATTTTACATGTTTTCTTCGCAGACTTCTTTCACAAACTCGTACATCCATTCACATTATGCATTCAACTTTCTTTCTCACCCTAAAAGGGCTTCTTTTTCCTTTAGATGTGGTTTCACAACCCTCCTGTATCACCATGATGTGAGATTTGAGTGTGAAGTGGGTGTGTTGGTCTCCCCAGGTATGAGAGGCTGGTGGAGGAGTGTATGAAGAGCATCGAGATCCTGAGGAACGCCTACTCCAACGGTCAGCCGGTCCCAAAATGCCGCACAGAGGAGAGGACCCTCAACTCTGTCAAGTCAGCAGCCAACTCACAGAGCACAGCTTCATTAATAATGGATATTATATATTGTTATACCGAAGGGTTGGTCAGTTTGGGCCAGACTAAAATAGCTCTGTTCAATGGAGTTCCATGATTTAGTTTTCTTAAACATTCGCTGGTGATGAATCCTACGTTGGTGACTTTTCCTCAGCCGTCAGTGAAATATCTTGGATGTTGGTGAAGCCATTCATCATCAGGGCAATCAAGATTTCTGAGAGATTTCATTTAGTTTATTTAACTTCTGTTCACAACTTGGTGACAATTCATTCATTATAAAATGTATAGGATTTCTAATCCAAAAAATCAATACACTGACCTTATAAACCCAATTTATTTATCCTGTCTGGAAGTTTCAGATTCAGTGGATTCCTATGATACTTGATACCAGCAGTTTATGAAACTTTTTTTTAGCTGTCCTCTGGTATGATGTCACTGCTCTACCTCATCAATCAGCAGATCAGTGACTCCCTCCTTTTTATTTAATACCCTACACATCAGTTATGTAATTATAAAAAATGTTTTTTAGACGGAGTGGTGGATGAGTCAGAGTGACTCAGTGTGCTCGCTCTGGCTCTGTGCCGGTATCAGACCCGGCTCACGGCCCGGTGACTCACTCAGTTGTTGGGCTGGTTGCTGTCTGGCGCTGACTGCTCATCTCTCCTGTGTTTGCTCTGCAGGATCTACCCCAACCTGACGCTCAACGACCTGATGCTGTACGTCATCCGGGGCGTCAACCTACCAACTCCTGCAGGTACCGAAGGCGTCTGCGTGTTTCCAATAACCAGCCGGCGATCTGTCAAATGTACTCACAGCGACCTCTCTCCCCCCCGCAGGCCTCTCTGCTCACGACCTGGATGCCAGCGTCAGATTTGAGTTCCCTTTTCCCAGCGCGGTGAGAGACTCTTCCACTCCGCCATCAGGGATGTTTGTAGATGTGTTTTAATGAATTTATTTGTGTGTGTGTGTGTGTGTGTGTGTGTGTGTGTGTGTGTGTGTGTGTGTGTGTGTGTGTGTGTGTGTGTGTGTATAGGAGGAGGCTCAGAGGGATAAAACCAGCACAGTAAAGAGCACCAACAGTCCTGAGTTTAAAGAGCAGTTCAAACTCAACATCAACCGAACCCACAGAGGCTTTAAACGAGTCGTCCAGTCCAAAGGCATCAAGTTTGAAATCATCCACAAGGGGTAGATACGACACAGCAGATTCCTCCTGTTCATCTACACCGTCTGTTGTGTAAGTATCATGCATGTTGTACATGTGTGAGTTGTGTTCTCCTCTGTGTGTTGATAGAGGCCTGTTCAAGACAGACAAAGTGGTGGGAACTGCTCAGCTGAAGCTGGAGGCTCTAGAAAACCACTGTGACCTCAGAGAGATCCTGGAGGTGAGTGTTGCTTACATGTAACACACACACACACACACACACACACACACACACACACACACACACACACACACACACACACACACACACACACACACACACACATGTGTGTGTGTGTGTGTGTGTGTGTGTGTGTGTGTGTGTGTGTGTGTGTGTGTGTGTGTGTGTGTGTGTGTGGAGGTGATGGATGGACGTAAAGCTACAGGCGGCAAGTTGGAGGTGCGGGTGAAGATGAGAGAGCCTCTCTCAGGAGTGGATCTGCAGCCGGTGACAGAGAAGTGGCTGGTTCTGGTTCTGGAGCCGGTCTCCTCGCTCTCTCCTCCAAAGAGACACAAAGACCAGGTGGGTGGAGTCACTGAATCACCTCACCATGCGGTGTCATCAAAAAAGTCAGGCCCACGTAGGACCTTATTTTGCAATCGGAACTGTGCAAAACAGCCGTCAACAGAAATGAGTCTTGTGTGAGAAGACGAGCGTCGAGGGCTCAGTTTGTTATTAACAAAATGAATTCTGGATCACTGAACCGGGTCTGAAGAGCCGTCCGCTTTAAACCGTGATATTTACCTCAGCGATACCCAAGGTGTATGCAGCTCTGAGAGAACACCAGATCCAAACTTCTCTCTCTAGATCTCTTTTTACGTCCTTCACACAATATATTTTTTTTACATAAAGTGGTAGTAGTTATGTATTTTGGCACATTCACACTCTGACATCTTTTTATTTGTTCAACCAGTGACTTCCATTGTGAGGAGAGATGGAAAGTGTAAAGTTATCTCTATCTGAACAATTACCATTTGTCACTTTTTCTGAGTTTTCATTTCTCTGTTTTTCAGCTTGTTGAGTGAAACAATCTTAATAAAAAAACATGGAAAAGGCAAAGTTTAAAATAACAGAAAAAAAAGGTTCCACTTCGCAATTCTCAAGTCAATGCGACCTGACTTATTAGTTAGTTATTGATTAGTGCCTCCAGCTCTTTATCATGATGAACCAACTTCTAATTCCCGTCATGGCGGAGCTCTTTCAGACTCATTTCATTTTGCTGAAATTCACATGCGCTCATTTGGAAGAAAACATTGCTTTTTGCTGTGTTTTCAGATTTGGCCAACACGTTTGATCTGAGATGAGTTGAGACACCACAGTAGTTGGCCTCCAGCCTTTTAATTCAGAACTGGTGTGCTCTGAATAATGTGCTGTCATCCTGCAGCTCCTTTGCAAGGTTTATAAATGTAGGTGTAAAAAAAGCTAACACCATTGGCTTTACTATGTTCACTTGCATTTAACTAATTAGATATAGATATTGCATAAACATGCACCGTGGTCAGCGGTTTGTAAAAACCTGAGTGTGAGTGGACTGTCTCCAGCCTCCACTCTGCACACATGCATGTTGTTATCTGATGGATGCAGCTGATCAGAAGTCATTCTGTGCTCTTTGTAGATAATTTACCAAATGATGACATCAGATGAAACATTCTGACATTAACTGTGATAAATAGAAAGTGTTGTTAATCCTAATTCTTGGCACCTGCTCCCTTTACCTAACGGTTATGCATAGTTAAAGAACTCGGTGTCCTCCGTGGGATGTTGTGTCCAACCACCAAACCGACTAAGACTTCCTCCTGAGGAGCCGACCGTTCCCTGGTTATTTAATGCATGTTGTTGATCGGGAGTGTCGGTTCAGCGAGGCTTCAGTGTGTTCCTGTGTTCCTGTGAATCAGGCTGCGTCTCCTCGGTCCAAACCGCGGCACGACGCCGGCAGCAGGAGCGCTCATCCCACCAGCTCTCCTCCCCAGTACAAACTCCACAGCTTCAGCCTCCTCAACTACGACCGAGAGCGGCTGGAGAGGAAGGTACGCTGCCGCCGCTCCTCTAATGCTCGCGGTGGTCCAGAGGATCGCAGGTCCGTCGCTCATTACGCTTGTCTGTCAGATCGCAGAGTACCGAAAGAACCGGCGGGATGCTCCGTCCGACCTCATCCATCAACACCGAGAGGTCACACAACGACTGCAGTGGCAGAAAGCCCAGCTGGAACGAGCCTCTCCGTCTCTGCTGACAGGTAACACGTGTGTGTGTGTGTGTGTGTGTGTGTGTGTGTGTGTGTGTGTGTGTGTGTGTGTGTGTGTGTGTGTGTGTGTGTGTGTGTGTGTGTGTGTGTGTGTGTGTGTGTGTGTGTGTGTGTGTGCGTTATTAACCCATGTAAGTGTGCTTCTTGTCTTTAACACAAGTAAAACACACGTTTCCCTTCACATGGGCAGAGTATGAAAACGTCCTGCGGCGCTTCATCCAAGGACTTTCTGAGTCGGTGAAGAAATATTCCAGCCAAGGCAACCGGGTGAGTGCAGGGTTGTGTGTGTGTGTGTGTGTGTGTGTGTGTGTGTGTGTGTGTGTGTGTGTGTGTGTGTGTGTGTGTCTGTGTGTATATGTGTGTGTGTCTGTGTGTCTGTTTGTCTGTGTGTGTGTGTGTCTTTGTGTGTCTGTGTGTATCTATGTGTGTCTGTCTGTGTGTATCTATGTGTGTCTGTGTGTGTGTGTGTGTGTGTCTATGTGTGTGTGTCTATGTGTGTGTCTATGTGTGTGTGTCTATGTGTCTGTGTGTGTGTGTGTGTGTGTGTGTGTGTGTGTGTGTGTGTGTGTGTGTGTGTGTGTGTGTGTGTGTGTGTGTGTGTGTGTGTGTGTGTGTGTGTGTGTGTGTGTGTGTGTGTGTGTGTGTGTGTGTGTGTCTCTTATTGTGAAAGGTTTCCCTCCTCTCTCATAGGATGCAGCGAAGGATGCTCTGGGCCGGCTGAAGATGGTGGAGAGTGAGGTCAGGATCATGTGAAGCATCTTTCAGTATGAGTGAACGTTGTTAATCTTCGTGAGTATAAACACCGTTTGTGTTTGCTTCTCTGCTTCAGCTGGAATCACTGAAGAGAAAACGCACGGCGTGAGAGGAGGAGGAGGAGGAGGAGGAGGAGGAGGAGGCTTGGCTGCAGGACTGTTCTCTCTCGTATACACTCGTATCCAAACGCTACAATAAGCTCCTTCTCGCATGATTCGATGCAACTCATGTTCGATACGTCTGCATGACCCGACCTGCTCCGTCTGAAATGAAAGAAATGAAAGAAGGCATTAAGAGGTGTGACGAGTGAAGGGACATGTAGAATAATTATAATAATAACAAGACAAACACCACAGAAAACTGCTTCTAAAGGACTTCATAGACTTTGAGATTTATTGGTAAAGAGAAGACTCCATGTTTGATGTTGGACACCAGCTGTGAGTCCTCTGGTGTCCCCAGATGACCAAGAGAATGTGTGTGTGCTCTGATGTGTTTAACCAGCGGACGGAGGTGTTTTTTAACATTAACATGTTTTATTTTATGTGTGTAATGAGCTTAATCTAATCTGTCTGCTCCAGTGTTCCCAGATTACAGTAATCTGCTCCGTTTGGAGTGCTGTGATATGGGAATAAAAAAACGGGGCTTCGGGGTGCCGTAGCCTACATCCCATAATGAGGGATTAGTGTTTATGTCACCAAGGAGATGACTAGATGAGACGTGGAGTCGCCTTTGGGGGCTGGGAGGAGGCCGTTTGAACAGCGTGCCATGAATGTGGTAGCAGCTTAGCTTCGCTGCTGCTGCTTCTCCTTCGTCAGCTGTTTCTTCTTTGTTGTCTCCCTCATCTTCACTTTCTTCACACTAATTCCTTTGCATATATTCAGAGATTATTCAGTCTTGAGTAACAGGCTGTCCCACTTTCTTTTACACCCTTAAACAATATTAAGTCCATTGTGCTGTCAATTAGAAAATAATTAACCGCTGCTGCGTCAGTGTGTTTTTTTTCCTGCATATTTTGTTGGACAGTTTCCAGAAGCAGAGTCCTGCTGAGCTCTCCGCTGGACGCTGGACAGTCGGCTGGGTAACAGCTCCTTTCTGTTCCCGTCCCCCCGTAGACAGCCCGGTCACAGGATGAAGTCAACCACCAAACACGTCAAATTTAGTCACACGTGGTTTCCAGCTGACGAATGTGGACGATTCATAATAATTCATCATTTGTCACAACAGCACGAGATGTAAAAAACCCTCAATCTGGTGGGCGTGTCCCGCTGCTGCCGGGTGGTTCTGGGCTGTAGTTGGTTCTCCTGACAGACGGGTCCTCCGGGTGGTTCTGGGCTGTAGTTGGTTCTCCTGACAGACGGGTCCTCCGGGTGGTTCTGGATGCAGCAGACGGGTTTAAATGAGCCTCGCTGGATGTTTCTGTCGGACTCCTGCGTGTTGATGATGTTTGGACACATCAGATAATCATGTTAATCCAACTCAACTCACTCCATTAGTAAATAATCCTGGTTGAAGTTGGCCCTCGATGGACGCTGGTGATTAGATGTAACACCCTCCATATTTAACTAAGAGAGGATATCTTTGGAAATGTTGTGGTGCTTTTGGCGCCGGATCCTTTGAAGCGGACAGATGGACAAACTTCTGCTTTCAGTGGCACAATAACTTTTATCTTCGTAGCTCCAGAACCGCTGCGGTCCGTTTGCAACCTTCAGCTCCTTCAAATCACTTCACGTTTTCACTGATGTTTCACATCTTTGGTTTCCAGGGTCTGTTATTGCTTCTGGAAAGAAATGAATGGAACTCAATGGCTGCAAACTTAAGTTGCATCTCAACTATTGTTTTTATTACTTGGAAATCTTATTCTCTGCTGGTTAGAATGCAACACGGTTTTAATTAAACCCAAAACGACCACCAACCTGAAACCCTGAAATATTCCCTTTATTATCCCGTCAGATAAATTTGGTTTAAGAGGAATTTTTGGTATTTTTGCTTGAAAAACAACCTAAATTATTAAATGAATCATAATAAACATTCAAAAACAAAGATGAGCTGTAAATGAAAGGACGTGAGTTGGGTGGTTCTGAGTTACTGAGTGCAGCTCTGATGCGACTCGTGTAGCAGCTGCATGTTGTAGCCCCCCCCCACCCCCCACCCCCACCACCACCACACACACACTCTTTTTTTTAACCCCACGTCACCCCAAACAAACACACTCCTGCATCATCACCCCACCACCCAATAACCTCGTGGCCTCTGAGGCTGTCCTGTTGTCATGGCAACAAGCTCATCAGCATTCAGTGTGGTCAGTGGATGGTCAGGACCCGGGACATATTGCTAAAGTTTGTCCTGCTGCTGGTTCACACTCTCTCTCACACACACACTCCTTTCTCACTCTCTTTTAAATGTGTTTGGGTCTCTTCTTTTTTAAAGAGGAAACATTTTGGTGGTTTGTTTGTTTGTGAGTTTATACTTTTCTCTGAATCAGCTGGAGTAAATGTTTCTCATCTATCCTTCAACCCATGACATTTTTTTAATCTGCTACGTCATGGAAGGGCAATCAGTACAAATGTAATATTTATATATTTGGTAAATATGCAGCATTATATGCTCTGTCTCTATTTTTACATGTAAGTCCTGATGATTGGTGCAGCTCAGTGGGAATGTATGAAGGCCTGGTTGTTCAGGCTTTATTATCTCGTGTATGAAGTCGGTGTTGACATGAATAAAACGTGAAACAACAGTGCGTTTGTGTCGTCACGGACCCGAGCAGATTCCCCTCATCTGGGCCCAACATGTTGGGTCAGCTTAGAAGTACCACATGATTTTAACATCTGGATAATCGTTCACAAACCCGATTTTGACTTGACTATTTTTAGATTTCACAATAAAAAGTTGCGTTTAGGCTACTTTGTCAAACATGGTTAAATACATTTAATTTAAATTTAGGCAGCGCATACGAGCACATTTGTATGACCAATATAAACATGAAATATTTTGCTATGTGGTGCACTAATGCTTCCTCCACCCTGGATGGTGGTGTTACTCCTCCACCCTGGATGGTGGTGTTACTCCTCCACTACTTCTTTACATAACAGCTTCTTTTTTTTTAAAGTTAATTAAAAAAAAAAAAAGCATCTGGAGGAAACCTGTTTATTGGTATTGTAATAATGACCAGAAGTTGCACATGCAGCAGTGTGTATGTGGGAGGAAGTGTCACACAAGACGAGCACTAAAACAATAAAACAACAAAACAATAAAACAACATCCAGACAGAAACAGACTTCTGCTCTCAGACTGGTGGGGGAAGCTGCTGCTCCGTTATGTTAATAACTTGTGTTGAGTGTGAAATGTCCCCAGACAAAAGGGGGAGAAGGATGAGAGGGGGGATGGTGCTCAGAGGGGAGGGGAGGAGAGGGGAGGAGGGGAGAGGAGAGGGGAGGAGGAGGGGAGAGGAGAGGGGAGGAGAGGAGGGGAGGGGAGGAGAGGAGAGAAGAGGAGAGGAGGAGGGGAGAGGAGAGGAAAGGAGAGGAGAGGGGAGGAGGAGGAGAGGAGAGGAGAGGAGAGGGGAGGGGAGGAGAGGAGAGGAGGGGAGGAGGAGGAGAGGAGAGGAGAGGAGGAGGGGAGAGGAGAGGAAAAGAGAGGAGAGGGGAGGAGGAGGGGAGGAGAGGAGGGGAGAGGAGAGGAGAGGAGGGGAGGAGAGGAGGGGAGGAGAGGGGAGGAGAGGAGGGGAGGGGAGCAGAGGAGAGGAGAGAAGAGGAGAGGAGGAGGGGAGAGGAGAGGAAAGGAGAGGGGAGGAGGAGGAGTAGAGGAGAGGAGAGGAGAGGAGAGGAGAGGAGAGGGGAGGGGAGGAGAGGAGAGGAGAGGAGAGGGGAGGAGGAGGGGAGGAGAGGAGAGGAGAGAAGGAGGGGAGAGGAGAGGAGAGGAGAGAAGGAGGGGAGAGGAGAGGAAAGGAGAGGAGAGGGGAGGAGGAGGGGAGGAGAGGAGAGGAGAGGAGAGGGGAGAGGAGAGGAGAGGAGAGGAGGGGAGAGGAGGGGAGGGGAGGAGAGGGGAGGAGAGGAGGGGAGGGGAGGAGAGGAGAGGAGAGAAGAGGAGAGGGGAGGGGAGGAGAGGAGAGGAGGGGAGAGGGGAGAGGAGGGGAGGGGGAAGTCTGGATCAAATTGGACACCCCGCGAGACTTCGGTGGGCGTGGACTCCGAGGCTCGCGCTTCCTGCTCGGTGAACACGTGGTTCCGCGTCTGGTTCCTGCTCGTCTGTCAGAAGGTTTCAGCTCTTCTCTTCTCCTTTCATCCTCCCGCTCAGCGACAGCTCACCTCCTTCCTCAGGTTTTTCGTGTCGCTCCGTCCCGCTCCTCCTCCTCCTGCTGCACCTCCCCTCCGCAGCGGCTGCGGGACCACCGACACCAGGCCGCGGTCACTTCAGCTCGGAGACACAGAGAGTGTGTGTGTGTGTGTGTGTATCTCGCGCGCCCGGCCCATCCGCGCTCCTCCTCTCCCCCCGCTCCTCCTCTCCCCCGCTCCTCCTCTCCCCCCGCTCCTCCTCTCCCTCTCCTGCCTCGTCGGTCCGTCATGACGCTGGAAGCGATCCGTTACCGGACCGGGTCTCTGCAGATCCTCAACCAGCTGCTGCTGCCCCATCAGACGGTGTTCGACGACGTCCGCTCGGTGCAGGACGCGTACGAGGCCATCAAGTCCATGAAGGTAACGGGCTGTTTCTCCGGTAACCGGCTGCCCTGCACGCCCGCTGCATGCGCATCCGATCCCGTCATGCGTGTTCTTTTGTGCTCCGTCCGCTCCGCTGTCGGCCCGTATTCTGGTTCCGGACCGTCCACCCCCCGAAACAGCCTTTATTCATAGTCTGCACGTTATCATGTGTGAAGGCGGTAAACCGGGAATCTGCAAACCGCCGCCCACCCGTGAGCCCCCCTCCCCCTCTTTCTTTGGGAGAGATTATTGATGAATTATTAATGACCTTTCCAGGCTTTTTGTTCGTGTTTCGGTCCGTGCTGGACTCGGTGACACCTCGAGCTCCTGAACGGCTCCGGAACCGGAACCGATCCCGAAACACACAAGTGTTCACGTGCATGCAGGATGTTGAAGTTACGGAAGAACCGGAAGCATTTTCAGGTGTTTGTTTATTAGAGCCGAGCAATTATTCACTCTTTTGTCTTTGTAGTTTCACACACACACACACACACACACACACACACACACACACACACACACACACACACACACACACACACACACACACACACAGCTACTTGTTTGATCCCGTGTGTGTGTGTGTGTGTGTGTGTGTGTGTGTGTGTGTGTGTGTGTGTGTGTGTGTGTGTGTGTGTGTTCATTGATCTCATTGATCACTGATCTCATTGATCTCATTGATCATTGATCTCATTGATCTCATTGATCATTGATCTCATTGATCTCATTGATCATTGATCTCATTGATCTCATTGATCACTGATCTCCTGTTTCCAACCTGCTGGAAGGAGATCAATACTCCTGATTAAACTGTCTCCTGTCCTGCAGGTGCGTGGAGCTCCGGCCATCGCCATCGTCGGCTGCCTCAGCCTGGCCGTGGAGCTGCGAGCGGGCGCCGGGGGCGATGACCCCGTGACCTTCATCAGGGAGTCTCTGTGTCACCTGACCTCAGCCAGGCCCACCGCGGTCAACATGGGCCGGGCCGCCCGCGAGCTGATGGAGTTCGCCGAGAACGAGAGCATGGAGAAGAACTCGGAGCAGCTCAGAGAAAGGTAACGAAGCTGCAGGACGCCTGCGGGCGGGAGATCAGCAGCTGTCAGTCATTCAGCATCAGCAGCTGTCAGTCATTCAAACTGATCAATAATCCTGAAGGATGAATTATGTTACAAACATTGGTCCTTACTTATTATTATTATTAAAGTGGACCTTGTTGCTACGTTTCCATCTTCCTCCATCGTACTCGTCACTTCTGACAGAAGCTTCGACGTGTTTCTTAATAATAATGTAATAATATTTGATGTTGTTTATTAGTGAAGAACATGAATGTCATGTTTCACTGTTAAACAAGCATGAAACAATGCAGACTGTTTTTTCAAGGAAATAGATTTGCAGTTGGAAAACATTTGTTTAGCCTGAAGGAAACTTTAATGAATGCAAACAGACTTTGTTTGTAGACGTTGACCAGAACAGCTCGTCAGGTGTTGGTGTCTTCAGGAAGTTCTGGTTCTGCTGGAACTCTTCCTGATTTAACGCCGGCTGCAGGTTTCTTCGCAGGAAAGTTGTGATCACATGAAATGTGAAAATTGGGAAACCTACATGTTGTACATGTCGCCCCGAGTGCTGCTATTTTTACAGTGTTCACGCTCAGCGGGGTGCCCAAGTGTTTTCTTCACATTCAGGCAGACAGGAAGCAGAACATGTGATGGTTCCGTGTTCGGGCTGCATGCATCTGACATGACGGATGGTTCTGGATCCCATAACGACTTCAGTGAGCAGGAACATATTAAGATAGTTTCTAACATCAGAGACCAGAGGCCTGAACGGGGAACAGGTTCAACATGTCCACCATACCTTTCCATTATCAGTCTCACTCCACAGAGGACCGTCTCACTCCTCTGACTCCCATCTCACTCCTCTCACTCCCGTCTCACTCCTCTGACTCCCATCTCACTCCCGTCTCACCCCTGTCTCACTCCTCTCACTCCTGTCTCACTCCTCTGACCCCGTCTCACTCCTCTCACTCCCGTCTCACTCCTGTCTCACTCCTGTCTCACTCCTCTGACCCCGTCTCACTCCTCTGACTCCCGTCTCACTCCCGTCTCACTCCTGTCTCACTCCTCTGACCCCGTCTCACTCCTCTGACTCCCGTCTCACTCCCGTCTCACTCCTGTCTCACTCCTCTCACTCCTGTCTCACTCCTCTGACCCCGTCTCACTCCTCTCACTCCTGTCTCACTCCTCTGACCCTGACTCCGTCTCATCTTCCTGATAATGATCAATTTAACTTCTCGTATATCAACAAAACCTTCCAGTTTCTCAACAGGAGCTCAAAGTCAGACGATCCGACTCAAATAACTCCTCATTTAAAGTGAACGAGGCTCTTCAACGTCTCCTCGGACCATCAGAACCATCAGAACCATCAGAACCACCGCTGACCCGTAAAACAGCACAACCAGAAGTGGTGGTGTTTTTACCAGAAGAGTGAGGCGACCAGATTTACATGAGTTTTCTCCAGTTGTAAGAGATGGTGTTTAATTTTTGAACGTACAGTATGTGTTGAGTTAATGTTGTTGGAAAAGCATTTAACGTACTTCTCTTGAGGAGGAGAGGAGAGGGGGAGGAGGGGGGAGGGGGAGGGGGGGAGGAGGGAGGAGGAGGGGGAGGTAGTGACATGACATCCACTGGAGAGAGAGATGAAACAGAAACACAGACCTGATGGACTCGTCTGGACCGACGTGGCAGACGAAGCCTTCTCTCACTTCCCACCTCCTGTCTCCCCCCCCCCCCCCCCCAACAGTGTAATTGCCTGGATCGAAGACATGCTGGAGCGTGACGTCAATGACAACAAGAAGATCGGGAACTATGGAGCCCAGCACATCCTGTCGGGCGTCCCGCGGGACTCGGTGACCATCCTCACACACTGCAACACCGGCTCGCTGGCCACGGCAGGATACGGGACGGCCCTGGGTGAGCCTTCGGTTTTGAGCCTTCGGTTTTGAGCCCTCGGTTTTGAGCCTTCGGTTTTGAGCCCTCGGTTTTGAGCCCTCGGTTTTGAGCCTTCGGTTTTGAGCCTTCGGTTTTGAGCCTTCGGTTTTGAGCCCTCGGTTTTGAGCCTTCGGTTTTGAGCCTTCGGTTTTGAGCCCTCGGTTTTGAGCCTTCGGTTTTGAGCCCTCGGTTTTGAGCCTTCGGTTTTGAGCCTTCGGTTTTGAGCCTTCGGTTTTGAGCCTTCGGTTTTGAGCCTTTTTGAGCCCTCGGTTTTGAGCCTTCGGTTTTGAGCCTTCGGTCGGTTTTGAGCCCTCGGTTTTGAGCCCTCGGTTTTGAGCCTTCGGTTTTGAGCCTTCGGTTTTGAGCCCTCGGTTTTGAGCCTTCGGTTTTGAGCCTTCGGTTTTGAGCCTTCGGTTTTGAGCCTTCGGTTTTGAGCCTTCGGTTTTGAGCCTTCGGTTTTGAGCCTTCGGTTTTGAGCCCTCGGTTTTGAGCCTTCGGTTTTGAGCCCTCGGTTTTGAGCCCTCGGTTTTGAGCCCTCGGTTTTGAGCCTTCGGTTTTGAGCCTTCGGTTTTGAGCCCTCGGTTTTGAGCCCTCGGTTTTGAGCCCTCGGTTCCGAGCCCTCGGTTCCGAGCGAGGATCGTTGAGGTATTTCTACGCTGTGACCGTAACGAGCGCTCTGTGTGCAGGCGTGGTCCGGAGCCTGCACTCTCTGGGCCGGCTGAAGCGGGTCTACTGCACGGAGACGAGGCCGTACAACCAGGGCTCCAGACTGACGGCGTACGAGGCGGTCGCAGAGGGAATCCCCGCCACGCTGATCACCGACAGCATGGCGGCTCTCACCATGAGGGAGATGGACATCACAGGTCTGTTTCTGTCTGCTGTCACGTCTCTGATCATTTGGATCCAAACTTCTCTTTCTGAGTGCCTTCTCTCCTCTGTGCTCTCTCAGCTGTGGTGGTGGGGGCAGACAGGGTGGTTGCCAACGGCGACACAGCCAACAAGGTGGGCACGTACCAACTGGCCATCGCCGCCAAGCATCACGGGATTCCTTTCTACGTGGCCGCGCCCAGCACGTCGTGCGACCTGAGCCTGGAGAGCGGCAGGGACATCATCATCGAAGTGCGCCCCCCCGAGGAACTCACCAGTATAAACGGAGTCCCCATCGCCGCCCCGGGTAAGAAGTGACGCAGGGTTTTCAAAACAATTCATGGACAGGAAGTTAAAGAGCAGAAAGTCCAGTAGAGGTTTGAGAGGGAAACATCAGGCAGACTTTAACTAACATCACGAGATGTCCGAATCAGAGCGAGGACTCTGAATGCTGAGGAACACAAGGACACCGGCTCTATTCTGCCTCTTTCACTGTTGATTTGTTTGTTGTTTATTTACTATTTTCTCAGTTGTATTTCTTTATTTTTTTATTTTTTTAATTATTTTTTTACTTGGGTTTAGTTTTTTTGCAGTTACATTATAAAGATGTAACATTATGATTATTAGACCGAAATGGGGATGGACCATAGACTGTATATAAAAGTGGAAATAGCTTCCAGGTCTGAAAAGTGCCATCGAGTGCAATACCACCGAGTACCACTAGAGGTCAGCTCCCATTCAACTTCTCTCATCAAATACAAAGTCAACAGATTTTTTTCCAAAAGTCAGTTTGGTGCTGTTTCCTGGCAGTCCATCTGAAAATATGTCTGCCATTAATTAGATATTAGGTCTCATAAAGTGGTATGTTTGGGAGCGTGTCTGTTTGATTGACATGTCTGCGGTTCAGTCAGGTTTCAGCTATAGGTGGGCGGGGCATAATGTCCTTGGATTTCCAATCAGATCGAGCTGACTCCTCCCCAGCTCGTCCAAATATGTCACTTTTGGAAGTCCTTCAGAAGAATTGCAGACTTACAAAATACGCACAAAAAACAATCAATGAAACCTTCAAGCACTCTGCAAGTTTCACAGCGAGCACTCGTGAGCTTCCACAGACTGAAGAGTCAAAGTGAGTCTGTTGGAGTGGACGATGTGTTTTAGGTAAGTTGAGTCTTTAATCTCAAATTACGTTGCCGGGCTGAGAGGTGCTCGGTGACGTCGCAGTAATTAAGCTCCTTTAATGAGTCCACTGGCCTCTGGAGAGCAGCATTGGTGCTTCAACATTATATCTCCATTTATCTTTAATTTACTCTCCAAATAAATCTTCTATAGTTTTTACTTTGAATAAATCTCATTAAAAGTCTCTGTGCTATAAAAAAAATATTGTGAAAGTGTCAAAAAGGTCGGTCCACTAAGAAATACACACAAAGTACGTATTCAGCCTTTGTTCTGTTTGGACGTTCAAAAGTTTGTGATGTCACAAACTCACGCTCATGTTACGTCATCACTGTCCAAAATGGTATGTGGAAGAAAAGACGGAGCATCAGTCATTTGATCACAGAGCTGATCTGCTAAAGACCGAAGACAACCTGTGATTGGCCTGAGGGCGTGTCACTCAGAGAAGACTCAGCCAATCAGAGAGGTTTACTGATGTAAAACTACTTGAGACACAAAATATCTTCTTATGGATTTCAAGTGTGAAAATGAAACACAGGAAACACCTTTCAGTGTTTTTATGAACTATTAATCCTTTGTGCCACAGAGCTGATGGCTGGCCAGAAGAACCCAACATAATGATAATGATCCACCATCAGGAGTTCTTGTAAACTAGAAAATCAGTTCCAATTTGAAGTCAAACAAAATCGACATATTAAGTAGGACAAGCGCATAAAGAGGTTTTAAAGGTCTCGTTCACTCCTGCAGGCATCGAGGTGTGGAACCCGGCGTTCGACGTGACTCCTCACCAGCTGATCACGGGAGGCATCATCACAGAGCTCGGCGTCTTCCTGCCGTCGGAGCTGCAGGCGGCGCTCACCGGCCGCCTCACCGCCCTCTAGAGCCTCCGGCCGCCGCCGCACGCTCACGTCTCACGTCTCACCCACCGAAAGACACTCTCATGTCCTCACAGAAAACGCACCGTCATGGTTTGTGGGTTTATTTGGTTTGGTTCACTGTTACACGTCCGTGGTGTCCACAGAATGAACCGATATCTTCCGTCTCTCGCACGAGTTCACAGCAGGGAGTCGAGCAGTCGTCTCCCGTCCCTCCGTCCCTCCGTCCCTCTGTGCTCGCTTCATTTCATCCCACGCCATCTTTCATTCTCTCTTTCTGAACGGCTTCTGCAACAACACAAAGAGCTCAGCTGGACTCGAACCCATCGATTCTATTTGGCAAACTAATTTAATGAGACGTTACATGTTCGAGGGCTTCTTCAACACGACAAAACAAAAACCTCCCAATAAGTACGAATGACACGAATGACAATTCAATTTCAAAGTAGTCGTGGTTTCTAAGATGCTGCTACCCACTTGTAAATAGAAATATCCTGCTGGTAGTGTGTACATATGTAGAAAAACTAACTCCTGCTAGTGGAAGGTTCTGCTATTTTAACCAAATACATCATTATTTAAAATTCAATTTGCCATCTAAAATGTTATATTAACATTTAATTTCTTTTTTTGTAAAGGAATAATCCAAATTTGTAGCTCCTAGTGATCTGAAAAACTATATTTCACTCACTTTTTAACCTCGCGGCCAAAAATTGGAACAAGTGGAATCCGTCCTCGTTAGTCAGCTGAAGCCTTTGACGACACACGGCTGTATTTATACCTCACTTCCTGTTTGCATATATCTGTTCCCAGTTGTACTGTGTCATACCACACTTGTATTCTCATAATGTACTTGTGTGTGTGTGTGTATATATATATATACATATATGTGTGTATATATATATACACGTCACCCTGCTCTGTAAGGATGAAGGGAACTTGTAATATTTTGACCACAGCAGCTTCAGCTGTGACGTCTGTTTTTCTGTTAAAGGAATAGTTCGTCCCATTTACTGATGTTTGTGAAACATAAAATACCCTGATAGGTTGTTGTCGAAAGTTATCCCACATTAAGAAAAAACAAAATATAATTAATTAAATTGTATTCCCTGTCGATGGTAGTAATGAGCCAATGGGGGATTATTGATTGTTTAGCATCTTTCAGCTCATTGTTTTGGTTTTACTGTGCTCACAGCTGTTCTTCAGTTAAAAAAAAAAAAAAAAAAAAGCTCCAATAAATCAGCTGTAGACTTCCTGCTGTACATCAAACAGCAGACACACAGTTAGCGACTGGAAGAAGAGCAAATATTGGATAGACCGGATTCTTCCGATGTCAATATGCAGCAGTTTGCTCGCTAAACGGTTTCTAACGTTTGGTCCAGAGGCCGAATGATGAAGGCGCTTACCACGAAACTGAAGCGTCCACCGCTCCACTCTTTTTGGAAAATCATCATCCTCTTTCTTTATTTATTGATTTTCCTGTCGCTCTGAATTAAAAAATAATGCAAAATACGTAAAACAAAAAACTGTAAAAACCAACTTTGTAAGGTTGTATTATGATAATTGAGGGTTTTTAGTCTGTTTTGCTGCTCAAATGAGGAAAATGAATCAATTAGTGTAATTTTAAAGATAAACAAAAACTGGTTTTAACCTGAGAAGGTGAAGACAAACATGTGACCAACCAGTTCAGCCGACCGACCTTCAGAGATAATCACGTCTTTATTTCTGGGTGAACTATTCCTTTAAGGTGGGGGGGTCTCATCCACGCTGCAGTATCTGTTGGCAGAAAGCACTGCGACACATTGAACACCACCAACGATCAGAATGTAATCTTTCACTGGGTTTGGGGCCAGACTTCAGACACTCGTCACTTCTTGCCTTTGTGCTCGGTTTCCAATGTTTGTACCGTTTGGATTTCTCCGTTTTACGGCAGACGGACCTGCAGACATCAGAGTTCAGGTGGTTCAGCACCGACGACACAAAGCTTCTTCTACCGACTTATGGTTCTATGTTTCCGTCCTTCATCATCCTGATGAAGGAACAAGGTTTAAAAAAGAACAAATAATGTAAAAAGACATCCAATAATGTTGAAAATGATCAGATTCATTTAGTGCTGAAACTGTTTTAACAGGAAAATAATTAAGATTTTGATAATCTATCATTAATTTGTCATTTTTAAACATTATCTGGTTCCATCTTTTAAAATGTGAATATTTACTACTTTTCTCATTTTTCTATCATTATAAATGGAAAATATTTGGACCGTTATTAGGACGAAAAACAAAGTTAAGCTCTAAAAACATTTCTAAACAAATAAATCAGAGACTAATTAATGAAATGATAAATAATGAAGTGCAGCTCGACTATTTAACCAAAAGCTGCTGACTGATTCTGAAATTGAAAACAGACCTGATGTATGTTGGAGGTCCGTGTGGAAGGTTTACAGGAAGGTCACCTGACCAGCGAGCCCACGAACACCTGTTGTTCCACTGAAACATCTGGATCTGGGCCGACGGTCCGCCGACATCCTCGTTTCTATCGAGGAGCCAGAACGTCGTCTCGTCAAGCTCAAAGAGATTTTAGACAAAAAAACCTGAAAACTAGAGACTCTGTTTGATTTTCAGTGAGTGAATATTCTGCTGTCACATGACGCGGTTGGAGGAGAGTTTCTGGACATGAATGCTGGTTACATGTGAAGAACAGAGGAAACAGAAATCAGGGCCAAAACACCTGATTCATTCATTTAAAAAAACTAAGATTAAACTTGTGAACATGTCGAAGCTGAATGTAACATGCAGCTGAGTTTAGAGTCAGAAACAGATGTTTCTGCAGCAGGTGAAGCGTTGACAGGTGAAGCGTTGACAGGTGAAGCTCCGGACCAGGAGACCGGTCAAACATGAGTCGACCTCGCTGCTCTCATCCAAACTGGTGACAAACACACTTTTCTTTTCTGCTCCAGAGAAAACTTAACGCCTAATAAGTGCAGTATCCACATCTTTAAAAACGCTGTAACGTCAGCTCATTTCTTCACCTTTATCTTCCTCCTCATCAGTCTTCATCATTCTCACCCATCAAACCGCTCATACGTGTGTATTTGAATTTTGCTTTCTTCAGTTTTTTGTACAGTTAAAGACTTCACGTTTTAGAAAACGTCCCAGACACATGTAGCAGCTCTGCGGCCGTTTAGACTCGCCGCTCCATTTCTTTGAAAACTCTTTCGAGAGGTACGAGATTTGTTTCCGTTGGTCCGTACATCATGATTCTAACTGTTTGGCTGTGGTTTGTTGTTTTTGATTTTGTTTCATGACATTGTGATTCCTAGTGACTAGGTCGTTAGTACGCCACACTGAGGAGGCCTCAACCATACACACTACCTCTCCGTCTGCCTGCAGCGACTCCAGCGCTGCCGTGCATGAAGACGAGCGCTCGGTGCGGCTGCAGCACGGCAGACGGAAGAAACACAAATCTGGACGTCAAATTCTCCACATCTCACTCACGCTCGTATCTCGATCCCAAAGTGACCAATAATTGGTGTTGGTGCTGTTCGTTCGCCAAAGCAGCCTCGATTCTGGCTCGTGTGTTATTTTGGGTTGCAGCTGAGTTATTTCTACGTTACGCTTTGTTTTTACACCGTTTGACCACCTTTTGAAGCAGCAGCTAAAAAGTACTGCACTTAAAAAGGAATCCGTGAGAAGCCCAACACACGGCTGATAATCGGGTGCCAAAATTTGAGCTGCTCGCTCCGTCGTTTCCACATCGGTCGGATGAATGGAAGCAGGAGCTTGTGTGTTATCCAGTTATTAACGTGGCGGAGGGAGTGTTGTTCAGATGGCCTCTTTAAGTGCAAGTATGTTATTGTTGTTCTTGATAATCACCTGATCTGGGTTTAATTTTGTAACGTGGAAATAGTTCAAAACTGGATTTTTTTTTTTTTTTTTTTTTTATATATATACGTATATGAATATAATGCTGTAAAGTGCAGTCATGATTTAAGAGATTTCTCTTTCACATCAATACAGTAAAAAGAATAAAACCACAGTGAAAAGAGTTGTTTTTGTTCGTCTTCAATTCACATTAAATCTACATGATGCAGTCTTGATGGGAAGGAACAAATTACGTGGAATGAAATAACAATAAATGGAACTCATCTTTGGCAGCTACTGAGAAAAATGTGTAAAATTAGTTACAATTTAAAATATTGGTGACATCCAAATGTATTTTTTCAGTAAAACGCTCACTCGTAGAATATAATATTAATTCTGCTGCTTTGCATCTTTTCACTGTGCATGAATGTTTACGTCTGGACACGTTCAGTTCGTTGGCAGATCAAATCTGTACCATCGCTTTACACCAAACGTTGCCATGGTTACCTGCTGATGCTTTGATGAAATTCAGGAGTTCTTGGAGACTTCTTTGTGCATCAAATGATTGTGATGATACTTTATTGTCAGTTATTTTTTTCTCGCATCACAAAGAATTTGTACAACGAGATAAACACAAAAACACACACATTTAACATCATCGTCACAGAACTCATCAACATAGATTTTATCTGGTTGTAAATCTCACATCTAATTTTATGACTGACCTCCTTCAATCCCTCCTATGTCCGGTTTCATGGTAATAATTTAGATTTACTGTTGAGATGACCCGATCACAGAATGTTTAATATGTCTTATTGAGTTTCTGGAGTGATCAGCTGATGATATCTAAGCAGACAGTTTTGTAAGTTTTGAATTTGATGTCGTGAACAAATGCATGTATCAAATAGGATTAAACACCAGCAGAAGAATTTGTCCACAGGTGGTGACGAAAATCTTTTTTTTTTTTTTTTGCTTTTTCCTTCAGTGTGGTCTTTCCACTTATAGAAATAAAAAATGGTCGACTCTCTGGCTCAATTTTCAGCGGCGGTGGTCCTGTAGATGATTTTCTTTAGAGTGGAATTCTATATTTCTAATAATTTTAGATCTTTTTAATCTTTCAGACTCAAAGGCATCCACAGTCTTTTTGCCTGAAGGCCTTAATAGCATGATGAAAACACACACTTCAATAGCTAATATATAATAATAATAATAATAATAATATAATAGAGATCAAATTAGAACAGGCAGTCACCTCGTTAGTGACACGTCATCTGGAACCTCAGACTCCAACTTCGTGGATGTGAAGGCGTAATAAATGGTGTTCTCACCAGCAGGTGGCGGCAGTGGGACGAGCGACGGATGTAAACCCTTTTTGTAATCGACGAAGAAGAGAAGCGCTTCGTGTACTTCCGGTTAGTAAAGATGGCTCAAGGTTCCCAGAAGTTTAAATCTCAGCGACCAGGAGGCTCCAAGAAACATCAGCCGGGCCGACAGAAGGGCCCGAAGAAAGGAGGTGAGAGTCCAGCACGTGGTTATCTGGTCAGAAAAGAAAACGCACGACATCGACTCGATGAGCTCGAACACGTGACCTGCATGCAAACATGAACACGTGGTTTAAACAAAATGTCCAACGAGAATCATATTAATTAAAAATGTTCATCCAGCGAGTCATGAATTTGACATGCTGCCAGTGATGGACATCTGCTCTGGACACGTGATCATCGCCGCTGATCATTGTTATCCATTATTACGACTTTTGTTCTCATTTTGTTTTGGCGATTTTCATTTAAAAAATTCATACTTGGCTCATAATTTGTGCAGTTTATCTGATTGTACTCAGACAGCGATGAAAAGTGCACTGAGCTATCTTCCATATTTACACCACAACATCCAGAGTTACAGTGTGATTATAAATTCAGATGCCAGATTATTAGGAACCTCGGTCTTAAATAAATGCAGTAAATCAAACTTTGTGAATCAGACAGTCCAACAGAACCACAACCTGCAGCCTGACTGACAGACTTTCACAGACTGGGTTTGATGTTTCATGTGATCGACAGTAATGACGTGTGAACTTGACTCCATGTTTTGGTGCTTCCTGTGAACAGGGCGGGTCATCGCACCGAAGAAGGCTCATGTGGTTCAGCAGCAGAAGCTGAAGAAGGTGAGTTTGAAACGTCGGTCTGATCGCAGCTCCGTAAGTCTAACGGAGGAATCGGACCGTGAACAGTTTTATCTCTGAAGGGTCTCGAGGTCGCCATCAGGAACAAGATCGAGCAGGAGGTGACCCAGAGGGCCAGCTCGTCCCTCCACAAGCCGCTCAGTGTCATTAAAGGGGCCGAAAAGAAAGGAAACCCAGCAGCAGCCCGGCCCGGAACCAGCTCCAAATAGGACCACCGATCAGAACCGAGTCCGACGGTGTTGTGACATAACAGACGGAGTCAAAGTGCTCCACAGATGTTCCACAGATGTTCCACAGATGTTCCACAGATGTTCCACTTAAACTCAGACAGAAACATTTACAGCCATTCTTGTAAATACGCTCGTTTAAGAAGTCAATACTGACTGATCAATATTGACTGATCAACACTGACTGATCAATACTGACTGATCAATACTGACTGATCAATATTGACTGATCAATATTGACTGATCAATACTGACTGATCAATATTGACTGATCAATACTGACTGATCAATATTTACTGTAAAGATCAAAACAAAATGCACCTAGAAAATCACTTTTTAACACGACATTCAAACTTCTTTTTGTGAATCTCTCAGATTATTGTATCGTCTTCACTGTACAGACCATAATAATAAGTGACAACATGACTTCATGATACTCAGTATTAAAGAAGTGAACTACAGTTTTGTATCATCTTGCTTTAATAATCTAAATAATGTGATGTGAGAATATTCGTACAGGAAGACGCTCGAAAACCATCCGAGTTTCAGGGAAATCATTTCTACGTTTAACTGAACTCTGAATGTGAAGTGAAGAACTGAACTGGTGACCTGCGATATTCAGACATCACATCCTCGGTCTGAAAGGCTTCTTACAACATTTGTGTGAAAGCGGTGAAGTTTAATGTTTAAATTCAGGGACCTGAACAGAACCGGAGCCGCCTGTCATCACAGGTTACCATGGCGATGCACCGCTGAACCGGCTTTAAAGCAAATCTGTTATTTTGAGCTAAAACTTCAAGGTGAAGCTGTTGAGCTGAAGCGCCATCTGTCCTGAATAACCAGCATCATTAGAGGAAGCAGCCGGACTCTTCTCAAGGCTGCAGAACCCGGCAGAGGTCCAGAAATACTGTCAACTTCTCTTCCTACAAACCGCTGACGGGGATATTAAAAACACTAAATACAGTTTCTATGAGGAAAAACACAGATTCCATTAAACACATCAGTTACAGTTATTTATTTATTTATTTATAACTTGTAGTTTATGTAGTTCAAAGCACACGTTTACATTGAAGCTTCATGATTAAGAGGTTAACTAACAGAACAGCAGAATCTTCTGGTTAACATCACGAAACAAGCTGTTCAAATACAATCAACTTATCAAGCAGCATGAGTTCAGCAGCACTTCTTTCTGAAGACGTTTAAAGAGCCTTTATGGCGTCCACGCCGTGATGGGAGCGCAGGAAGCGAGGGAAGGAGTCCTCGGCCATCAGGCTGTAGATCCTGTGCTGCGCCTTGTTGAACGTGTCGGCACACGGAGAGTCCATCAGGCTCAGCAGAGCCTCGCGGGTCTCGGCATCGAGGTTCACCTGGAGGGGAAGAAGCAGCTGATCAGAAGAAGCTTCACGTTAAGAGTTCACGCGCATCCTTCTGCCGCTCCTCACCGACCTCCTGCGGGGCGTCGGGGTCGAGGAACTGGCTGTAGATGCTGCTGGCCTTCATCTTCTGCAGGTTTGAAGGCGAAACCCTGTAGTCCTCACACGCCAGCCAGAACTCCAGGTTCTCCTCGCTGAACTCGGACCGCAGGAACCCACGAAACAGCTGCAGACCACCTGAGAGGACCAAAGACGAGAAGGAGCCGCAGAGACGAATCAAGAAGAGTCAAAGAAAGCAACTTCACGTCGGAGATGCTTCTGCTTGTCTGGCTGCAAAACTACAAAACAGTTCTCAGGAAAATCAGCCTCAAAAGGAGCTTCCAAATAGTTCTGTTGTCAAAAACTGTAGAAAGATGTAGAAATATTAACAAATATTATGACCTAAACATTAGGTTTTTAAAAACAGTGTGAGGTCTTAGTGATTTGACATTTTCAGCTGCTGAGTGACATCATGAAAAGTAAAATAGCAAAATGTCAATATTCTCAAGACATTGGCAAAATAAGAGTAAAGCTCAAACTATTTCTATATTCGGATATATTTTATATTAAAGCAAGACTATAACTTTTGAGCAATATCTTCAAATGTGCACACAAGTAGAATTTATTAGTTATGATGTTGAATGTTAAAATGTAACACTGACATCTGAATCAGTAATGATTCATTATTATCATTATTAATGATACATTAGCCAACAGCCTTTAAGAGTGCATTTTATTATGCATTCATTTATTTCTTAAAAAGAAGATTTTTTTTTTATTTATTTTTACTTAGATGGTGTCACTACTATATATTTTCCATAGTTTTACGCCGGTCAAACAAAATGTGTATCAGAACAAATGGCCTTCTTCACAGTAGATATTTTGACTGGCAGTAAATGGTGACAGAACACAGGACTGACGGGATTCAGCCGTCATCAACGTGATCTTTTTCTAATGTGAAATAAAAACGGCCTGTTGTGCTGTTGCATCAATGAACTGACTTTAGAAGCGACGTCTTACTTTTCTTGTTCAGCAGAGTTTCCAGGTCTTGAGGACTTTTTCCATCCTGAATCCTGAGGAGACAGAAGTAGTCAACATGTGGCTTCGGCTCCACTGATTCACTGCTTACTTGAAATGCAGATTTCAGTAGATTTACTTGTGCTTGTGGCTCTCAGCCAGGTGGCTCAACTTCACCCGCATCTCTTTTGCCCTGAAATAACACAGACGCAAGAAATCACAGTGCAACACGACAACAAACACAGCGAGCACATTTATTCATATGAAACATGATGTCTGAGATGAATACTTACTTCTCCAGACATGAGGAAGGCAGCGAGGAGAGACCTTTACACATTGTTAATCTGCAGAGGGAAGAAGAACAGACCTTCAGTCAGTCAGCCTCCCAAACTACAACCAGCTGCTCTTATATTGCTGCCGTGGACCTGCGATCTGATCTGATCTGCTGCTCTCAGACCAGCAGGTGTAGCGACGCAGCTGAATGGAGATGAAACGGCTGAACGAGAGCCCACGTAGGCCTGTCAACGTCCCACACACAGAAAGGCTGCATGGAATAGGAAAATCAAAGGGTGTGTGTGTGTGTGTGTGTGTGTGTGTGTGTGTGTGTGTGTGTGTGTGTGTGTGTGTGTGTGTGTGTGTGTGTGTGTGTGTGTGTGTGTGTGTGTGTGTGTGTGTGTGTGTGTGTGTGTGTGGGGGGGGGGGTTCAGGGTACATTAACAGTCTGTCATCTACAGAACCTACAGCCTCTGAAGTGATGAGGGAGGAGCAGGTGGAGGGGAGACGTCACTCATCACCGGAGAGATGACACAATAATGATGGTGGAAATAATCAAAATCAGAAAATACAATATATCTGCTTTAATAACAGGATTTAATCATTTAATTTGATAACAGGATTCTCTTCCAGCTCTTTCCAGATGTTTTCTTAATGTGTAGGATGCTATTATCAACAGTGATGGAAGAAATACTCACTGACATTCTTCACTCGGATGTTTGAGCTGTGCAGCAGAACATGAACACCAACAGCAGAAAACTGCAGAATATTCAACACAAGTGTGAAAATAGTGAAAATAGTAAACACTGAACATACACGTTTTTCACTGCAGTACATGAGGCCGTTAAACCTTCGAAATAACTTAGCAAAACAACGGATTTCGTCATTCACTGAGGAGTAGATATGTTTTTAAGAATTTGTCATAACTTTTTTTTTTTAAAGTCGTATCACACACAAATTATTATTCAAAGCAGACTATTTTTTGCATGTTTAAATAAAGCAGCCAGATAGTTAATGAGCCTACATTCATTAAAAAGTCCCTTTTGCTTGCAGAATAAACTGAAAGCTTGAAAGCAGTCCGACCACTTATAATGCAGAATGGAGCATTTCATTGTGTTCTCAGAAGCTCAAGTTGGTCCTGATGAAGAGAGAATAATATCTAAGAAGTGACATGCAACAGCCTCCAGATACTCAGATCGACCAATACTCCACCAGCGGGCTCCACCAGAGGGCTCCACCACCATCAGGCTCCACCATCAGGCTCCTCCACCAGAGGGCTCCTCCATCAGAGGGCTCCTCCACCAGAGGGCTCCACCACCATCAGGCTCCACCATCAGGCTCCTCCACCAGAGGGCTCCTCCATCAGAGGGCTCCTCCACCAACGGGCTCCTCCACCAGCAGGCTCCACCAACAGGCTCTTCAACCATCAGGCTCCGCCATCAGGCTCCACCAGAGGGCTCCTCCACCAACGGGCTCCACCACCAGAGGGCTCCACCACCAGAAGGCTCCTCCACCAACGGGCTCCTCCGCCAACGGGCTCCTCCACCAACGGGCTCCACCAGAGGGCTCCTCCACCAGAGGGCTCCTCCACCAACGGGCTCCTCCACCAGAGGGCTCCTCCACCAGAGGGCTCCTCCACCAACGGGCTCCTCCACCAGCAGGCTCCACCAACAGGCTCTTCAACCATCAGGCTCCGCCATCAGGCTCCTCCACCAACGGGCTCCACCACCAGAGGGCTCCACCACCAGAAGGCTCCTCCACCAACGGGCTCCTCCGCCAACGGGCTCCTCCACCAACGGGCTCCACCACCAGAGGGCTCCTCCTCCTGCAGGGGGGCGGCGGTCAGTGTCTCGCTTCCTGCTTCCTCAACAGGAGACGGAGGGATCAACAGGACAGGAGACAGCTGGTCTGGTGTTGGACCCGGTCTCAGGACGGACCCACCGGTCTCAGGACGGACCCACCGGTCTCAGGACGGACCCACCGGTGACCCGGTTTCCTTCTCCCGGTCCTCTGCAGCTGTGAGTAGTATTCTTAGAGCAGATGGAGGTAATCATCTGCGGATATGGAGGATAAGCTGCTGCTGTAGTTGACACAAGATGTGGATCAAACCTGCGTTGGAGGCGTGTTTATGGTGATTACTGATACTGGAACCTTTATCAATAAAGTCAGCAGTTCGTTCCTCAGATCTGTTAGAAAGATGTTTAAAGTTCATTTTAAGAAACGTTTGATTAGCTGCAAGTATTTAAATGATGGATCAGATTGAAGGGAGGACACACTAACATGTAAACCAGGATGTTTCCTAATGACGTAAGATATTTGAATCAATACTTATTATGGTGTTCATTTACATATATACATGATGGGACAAAATAATAGGAACACCATGTCCAATGAAATGAAAACTGGAGGTCTGTATGCTGAAACCTCTTTTCTGCACCTGCATCAATTAACTTTGTGGTCAGTTCAAGCAGACCTGATATTTGAAGTAAAAATATGAACCCACTGATTTTACAGCTCGGTGTGTTTACAGGTGTTGAGGACACAAGAAAAAACGTTTTGTGGCTTCATAGAGAACTTTGAGATATTTGTCCTTTCGTAACATTACTTCAGTCGGAGTCAGCTACTAGCATAACACACCTGAATCTCCAATCTAAACCTGTTGGAGGGTGAGTTGCATTGTGGGTATTGTAGGCAGGTTCTGTGGGAAATAATAATTTTCTTTGAGTTCTGCTGCACTGATTTTAATCTTTTTTTGACATCTATCATGAATTCACAGCTTCTCCTTTAAGGACCCTTCAGTACGGCCTTGCAGGCCTTTGTAGGGTCCCCAAACCATGGTTTGGGACCCAACCATTGTCCTCAGTAAATGTACATCACGGTTTTGATTTGAAAACATAAATGTACACGTGGACGTTTGAAGCAACGACCTTCCTGTGTGTTAAAGTGACTCCGCTGTATCTCACCCAGCTGACTGACTGTGGACCAGTTATGGCACTCCAGCGGGCTCGGTTCCCTCGGGTCCACTGCCAGGACAGCGTGTCCCCGGGTCCGGACCAGGAGAGGGAGAAGTGCTGGGCTGAGCTGTTCGACCAGCTGGACCTCAACAAAGATGGACGCATTGACATGGTTGAACTGCGGGCAGGGCTGGCGGGTCGAGGGCTTCCCAGAGGCTCCCTGGAGAGGGTGAGACAGCAGGACACACCTATGACATCACAGCAGACAGGTCACATGGAGAGGGTGAGACAGCAGGACACACCTATGACATCACAGCACACAGGTCACATGGAGAGGGTGAGACAGCAGGACACACCTATGACATCACAGCAGACAGGTCACATGGAGAGGGTGAGACAGCAGGACACACCTATGACATCACAGCAGACAGGTCACATGGAGAGGGTGAGACAGCAGGACACACCTATGACATCACAGCAGACAGGTCACATGGAGAGGGTGAGACAGCAGGACACACCTATGACATCACAGCAGACAGGTCACATGGAGAGGGTGAGACAGCAGGACACACCTATGACATCACAGCAGACAGGTCACATGGAGAGGGTGAGACAGCAGGACACACGTATGACATCACAGCAGACAGGTCACATGGAGAGGGTGAGACAGCAGGACACACCTATGACATCACAGCAGACAGGTCACATGGAGAGGGTGAGACAGCAGGACACACCTATGACATCACAGCAGACAGGTCACATGGAGAGGGTGAGACAGCAGGACACACCTATGACATCACAGCAGACAGGTCACATGGAGAGGGTGAGACAGCAGGACACACCTATGACATCACAGCAGACAGGTCACATGGAGAGGGTGAGACAGCAGGACACAGGTATGACATCACAGCAGCAGTTTTACATTCTGCACTCTGGAGGACAAACACTCTCTTCCAGGGTCTGTTGACCATCACCAGGCTGGTTATTGAGGTTGGACCGTCACACGTACGTCTGGCTGTCAGAGTTTCCTTCTCTACTGTTGAACATGATCTTCACATTAAACATGAGATCTTCCTCTCTGTTTTTATCATGTAAAACTCTTCACTGTTTATTCAGCAGCACCAGCAGCATGGCTTTGTTTGGTGAATACAAACAGGCTGTCTGTCTGTCTGTCTGTCTGTCTGTCTGTCTGTCTGTCTGTTCTCTCTCTCTCTGTCTGTCTGTCTGTCTGTCTGTCTGTCTGTTCTCTCTCTCTGTCTGTCTGTCTGTCTGTCTGTCCTCTCTGTCTGTCTGTCTGTCTGTTCTCTCTCTCTCTGTCTGTCTGTCTGTCTGTCTGTTCTCTCTCTGTCTGTCTGTTCTCTCTCTCTCTGTCTGTCTGTCTGTCTGTCTGTCTGTCCTCTCTGTCTGTCTGTCTGTCTATCCTCTCTGTCTGTCTGTTCTCTCTCTCTCTGTCTGTCTGTCTGTCTGTTCTCTCTGTCTGTCTGTCTGTCTGTCTGTCCTCTCTGTCTGTCTGTCTGTCTATCCTCTCTGTCTGTCTGTTCTCTCTCTCTGTCTGTCTGTTCTCTCTCTGTCTGTCTGTTCTCTCTCTCTCTGTCTGTCTGTCTGTCTGTCTGTCTGTCCTCTCTGTCTGTCTGTCTGTCTATCTCTCTCTGTCTGTCTGTTCTCTCTCTCTCTCTCTCTCTGTCTGTCTGTCTGTCCTCTCTGTCTGTCTGTCTGTCCTCTCTCTCTCTCTCTGTCTGTCTGTCTGTCTGTCTGTCTGTCTGTTCTCTCTCTGTCTGTCTGTCTGTCTGTCTGTCTGTCTGTCTGTCTGTCTGTCTGTCTGTCTGTCTGTCCTCTCAGTGTGTGTGTGTGTGTAAAGGGCAGCCTGCTGGTTATTTCAGTAGAAGGACTCTGTAAGCTGAGATTTGTAACCTTTCTCTCAGTAGCTCATTAACCAAAGACTTTTCTTCTCTAAGGTTTCTTAATATTTGGTTTAATTCCAGCAGCTCACACGTCTCCTTTTTTTTGTTACCCCTCATTTATTTGTTGTGGTTTTAAAGACTTTGTTCACATTTTTTTAAAGGAATTCTGACAATATCTCAGTAATGGAACTGGATAACAGGTGAAAAGTCCCATTTTAAGGATGGTAGATGATGTTTCAGATGGTTGTTTGATGTGGTTGTCCAAGCTTTATGTTTAAAGACTAGTCAGTATATCTTTATTACGAATTTAAAACACTTTTGAATGCTCAGTGTGACAAACGAATCACTCCAACACAAAATGAACAGTATTTTATGGAGTTCATTCCTCAACAACACAACACACTACAGCACTATATTTAGATACAATAACTCATATAAAGCCTTTAAACCTGGAGTCTTGTCTTGTAGTGTTTCTGTCTCGGTCACCTCTCTTCTGTTTGATAAACTCATGCTGTTGTACAGAACTATTCATAGATTGTCTTTACAATGATTTGATGTCTAATGTTCCTAAAATGTATTTTAATAAGCAGCACTAAACAGGCAGGTTTAGTTTCACTGGTCAGAAAGTATTCGTTGCACTTGTGTACAACCCGAAACAAATGATTGACAGCTGTGTTTCCTGTCTGTGCTGTCAGATCGTGGAGGCCGGAGACACCAACCAGGACGGAGAGCTGGACCTCCAGGAGTTCACGCAGTTCCTTCGCTCCCATGAAAAGCAGCTTAAACTCCTGTTTCGCCGCCTGGACAGGAACAACGACGGTTTGTAGCAGCTCCCAGGACGCAGATGAAATAATTATGATTAATTATTAACTATTATTTCAAAGCGCTGTGTGTCTGCAGGTCAGATAGATGCAGCAGAGATTCAGGACTGCCTGCACGCCATCGGTGTGAACATCAGCCGGGAGGACGCCACCCGGATTTTACAGAGGTCTGTTATCAACCTCAGGTCCGTGTACCCGGACCACACCGTATACTAATATATCTATATATCTATATGTGTATATATAGATATATAGATATTAATGCAACACAGCACATTCAGTTCATTTTCCCACTTTGTTCTTCCCTCGGTGGGAGAGCTGTTACTGACTGGATCTGAGGATGTATTTTTAGATGTGAATTATAATAAATACAATATAAAACCTGATCATCACTGATTAAAATAAGTGTGTGTTACTGCTGGGTTGTGTTTTAATAACACATCCAGCCTCCGTGATGAACAGGCCTGAAGCAACGAAGATATTGATCCTACCTCTTCTGATTCAGTCGGTATTTTAATAATTCTATGACTGATGACTTGTTTCTGTGTTTCAACCAGTATGGACAAAGACGGTACGATGACCATCGACTGGAACGAGTGGCGAGACTACTTCCTGTTTAGACCTCTCGCCAACATGGAGGATGTGGCACGCTACTGGAAACGCTCCATGGTAAAGTGCCACACACTGATACACACACACTGATACACACACACTGATACACACACACTAATACACACACACTGATACACACACACTGATACACACACACTAATACACACACACACACTGATACACACACACACACACACTGATACACACACACACACACACACACACTACACACACACACTGATACACACACACTGATACACACACACTGATACACACACACTAATACACACACACTGATACACACACACTGATACACACACACACACTGATACACACACACACACACACTGATACACACACACACACTGATACACACACACTAATACACACACACTAATACACACACACACACACACTGATACACACACACACTGATACACACACACTGATACACACACACTAATACACACACACACACAGATACACACACACTGATACACACACACTAATACACACACACTGATACACACACACTAATACACACACACTGATACACACACACACACACTGATACACACACACTGATACACACACACTAATACACACACACACTGATACACACACACACACTGATACACACACACACACACTGATACACACACACACACACTGATACACACACACACTGATACACACACACTGATACACACACTCTGATACACACACACACTGATACACACACTCTGATACACACACTCTGATACACACACTGATACACACACACACACACTGATACACACACACTGATACACACACACACACTGATACACACACACACTGATACACACACTCTGATACACACACACACTGATACACACACTCTGATACACACACACTGATACACACACACACTGATACACACACACACACACACTGAGACACACACACTGAGACACACACACTGAGACACACACTCTGATACACACACACTGATACACACACACACTGATACACACACACACACACACACTGAGACACACACACTGAGACACACACACACTGAGACATGATTGGGTCAAAGCATGTGTTCAGTACTTCCTGCCTGAAAAACTCACTTCCTGTTCAGAACTTCTACAGTAGACAAAAAGAACCTCGATTTTAAATGCATTTAGATCCGATAAAGAACAGAATTAATACGGACTGTTCAATAAAGAACAACAGAATTGAAGTATTGTTTTTTATTTCCAACATGTGTCTCTTCCTTCTTTCGGACCTTCTGGCTTCAGTAGATGTTGGATATCGGGGAGCAGCTCACCGTCCCAGACGACTTCTCCGAGGAGGAGAAGAAGTCCGGTTATGTGTGGCGTCAGCTGGTGGCCGGAGCCGTGGCCGGATCCGTGTCCCGGACCGGAACTGCCCCTCTGGATCGCATCAAAGTCTTCCGACAGGTCGCTCCGTCACAGATCCGATCCGTCCGAACCTCACGAGTCTTCACGTGTTGCTGCTTTTGTGTGAAAGCTTTCTGTTGATCTCCATCTTGGACGGTGCAGTGGTTAGCACCATCACCTCACAGCAAAAAAGGTTCCGGGTTTGAATCCGGTCCTGGGCCTTTCTGTGCGGAGTTTGCATGTTCTCCCTGTGCTTGCGTGGGTTCTCTCCGGGTTCTCCGGCTTCCTCCCATCATCCAAAAACATGCACCTCAGGTCAGGTTACCTGGCGCCGCGCTAGTGGCAGCCTGTTGCAGCAGCTCCCCCCTGAGAGCCCCCCCTGAGAGCCCCCCTGAGAGCCCCCTGAGAGCCCCCCTGAGAGCCCCCCTGACAGCCCCCCTTGAGAGCCCCCCTGCTGTAGTGAAGACATTTCCCCTCGGGGATTAATAGAGTGTATAAAATTAAAAAAATTAAAAAATCTTGAGGCTTCAGTCTGCCGTCGCTGCTTCACAGTGATCTTTCTCCTGCAGGTTCATGGCTCCTCGGACTTTAAAGGCAACGTGCTGAGCGGGTTTCAGTTCCTGGTGAAGGAGGGAGGACCGTGGTCGCTGTGGAGAGGAAATGGAATCAATGTGCTCAAACTCGCCCCGGAGACGGCGATCAAGTTCACAGCTTACGAGCAGGTGGAGAGTCTTCCTCAACATCTGTTCATCCCTCATCTCTCCTGTTGGTTCATCCCTTCCTCTGCTACCGTTAAAACATTTAGAGACTTTTTATTCACTTTCTAAACTTTATGAATTTCAGTCAAATACTTAAAGGAACAGTTCAACATTTTTGGAAATATGCTTATTCTCTGATTTAGAATAGAGCTTCGAAACGACTGGAAGAAGACGAAAGCTGCTGGATTTTTTTTTTGGGGCTGAAATTTCTCTGTCTTTGCTTGTTGCTCGGCAACCTCACAGTGACAACAAGACTCCAGGAAGTCCCTGCTCCTGCAAATAGATAGCTAAATAAACATGTCTCCCAAAATGTGGAACTATATCTTACAGTAACAATTCATCTGTTTTGCATTAATCGTATCTAATAATTTGTGACTTCTATGTTCACACAACTCCTTCTTACTGTGTTGGTTTCTCTACATCTCTGCACAGATCAAGAGTTTGATGCGCGACAGTAATGAAACAAGAAGTCTGAGGATTCACGAGAGGTTCGTGGCCGGCTCTCTGGCCGGAGCCACCGCTCAGACAGCCATCTACCCCCTGGAGGTAATATCAGGGTAATTCAGATGTTCATATAGTATCAAGAAAACACTCTTTTGTGGATAGCATGAAAATGACTGATGTCTTTCTTTTGTTTTTCTTTTCCATCTGGTCCCTCCAGGTGCTGAAGACCCGCCTCACACTGAGAAGAACCGGCCAGTACTCAGGAATAGCCGACTGTGCCAAACAGATGCTGCAGAGGGAAGGCGTCGCAGCCTTCTACAAGGGCTACGTCCCCAACATGCTGAGCATCGTGCCGTACGCGGGCATCGACCTGGCCGTCTACGAGGTCAGAGACACGTGAAGACACACGGCAGCTGCAACGCCTCTCTCCTCCATTTCACCTTCTTCTCGCCCGTTTTTATTCCACAGACTCTTAAGCTTTCTTGGCTGAACCGGAACAGAGGTTTAGCTGACCCGGGAGTGATGGTGCTGGTCGGATGCGGCGCTGTTTCCAGCACTTGTGGACAGCTGGCGAGTTACCCGCTGGCGCTGATCCGCACCCGAATGCAGGCTCAAGGTCAGAAAACATGTGGTCAGACATGTCTCGGTGAACACAGACACATGAAGTGCTTTAAAAGGCTCCATTACAGTAAACCCAAAGGTTCTATTATTCACCTTTACCTGCCTGTTATATCCACTCAGGATTATGTACCAAAAATCTCACTGTGGATATGAACTCAAAGCCTCGTAGTCATCCTTACAATATGTTCACAGTATTGATATAGAAGTATTTGGTCATAAATAAAGTGATATTTGATGCCTTCGGTGGAGACTCTGAGAACACGGTGAGATGTTGAGGTTTGTGGTGACTGAAGGCTGCAGCCTGTGATTCACATCATTGTCTTCCTCATCATCATTTATTCCAATTTTCATTTCATTTGTCACAATAAAACTTTAAATGAATTACTTATACCGATGATGAAATTTAGTTGATGCACTGCAGACTTCTTTCCACATCATAGGATGGACTCATTTCGCACACGAGCCACTGGTTTACAACCATTTCAGTTTTCTTTCTTGCAAAAAAAAAAAAAAAAGGCGATGGTTTGTACTGATATTGCCATGACAACACACACTTTGCAGTATTTAAACATCGACATTATGAAAATAGGATGAAGGTTGAGCTCAACGTCCACTTACCAGCTTTTTCTGTAGTTTTTAGTGGACAGAGTTTTCCCAGTTGTCATGGAGACAGCTCATTTATTATCATATCAAAGTTCCACACGTTGGAATGACAAGTGAGCTCACTGATGAGGAAGACTCTGACATGCAGTTGAAAGCTCTGGTGTTCCTTGCGTTGAGATGTTCTGGTGAATCTCTCCGTCAGCCTCCGTGAAAGGAGCCCCGAGACTCTCCATGTTGGCGTCGCTTCACAGCATCGTGACCCAGGAGGGCGTCGCCGGACTTTATCGAGGAATCTCCCCCAACCTGCTGAAAGTCGTCCCCGCCGTGAGCGTGTCCTACGTCGTCTACGAGTACACGAGGATTCTCATGGGAGTGGACATTGAGGGTAGGAGAGGAGGGAAGGGGTAGCCGAAGGTTTGGAGTGGCTTCTGTGTGCAGTGCATGAAGAAACGGCCGCTGACTGCAGGCGGTTTCATGATCTGCTTTCAGCTGAACTGGAAGCTGCTGCAACGCGTTTCAAGTGCGCATGCGGCCGTGGAACAGCTAACCCACCAGCATCGTGCTGCTGCAGTGACTTGGACAGATGAACACTTGCATGAACTCAACAGCTAAAAGGTGCAACCAGTCCTAGAAGCCATGTTAAATTCCTACAGCATTATTTTCTTCCTCTCAGGTGGTCTATAGAGAAGAAGGAGGACTGATGCTAGTTCCTGCTTTGTAAGTGAGAGGAGCCTGAAGGTGTCGTCACACCGGTGAAGTCAGAGTCAGGACTTAGATTGAAAAGTCTTAAACTAATGTTACAAACACGGACGTATGACAACAGTTATTAAAGAACAAAAGAAAGTCACTGAGCGTAACGTTGGGAGGACATGGAGGATGCTGAAAACATGCTCAGTGGAAGAAGTACTGCCGACTCAAGCACATCCAAAGACTTTAAGTGATAAGGAGGGAAACTGCCAAAGCAATATTTATATATTATCAATAATTATTAATCTGCCACATGCTCATGTGGGCCTTGAGTGTTTGTCTATATTCTTTCTAAAAGGTCCAGAGCCACACAGTATTTTCATAAATACTAAACAGTTCACGTTGTCTGTGTCGTGAAACAAATTATATTTATTGCCAGTGAACATTTTGATGTGTCGGTATTTATGTACAAATACGCGCTCGCATTGTGGAGTTTTTCTTTAATAACTTCCATCGAGCCTTTTAATGATGAATGAATGTTACAGATGTTGATGCGCTTTCTGGAAACGCACGAGGCGAACGGAAGCACGGCAGCGATACTCATCCCTTCGTCCTTCGTTTGGATCGACTGTTTCTTTATTCTCAGTCACTGTTACACTGCAGCTGAACGCTACCGAGGTTGTTCGTTCTCTGTAGGTTCACTGTGTAGCTCTGCTTCTGCAACTGTTATGATTGACTGGAATAAACTTGTACCTCTTATTTGTTTTTAATTCAATCCATGTTTTTTTCATTACAAAGGATAAAAGTTGAACAGTTTGATTGAAAAGTAAAAAAACTGAAGCACAGATACTTTATGACTTTACTGACTTAGACATTTCACAGAATATGAAATATTTCTTCTCCATTTAAAGTCCTAAATCCTTTCCACAATCATCTAACTGTCTGATTATTTCTGGGTTTGCATAGAAATATGACATTTTTCACGTGGTCTCATTATTATTCACATACTAGATAGAGACTGTTTAATTGGTTCATTTTCAGCTGTGGAGCTTATTGAAGTGAATCAAATTGAATCAATTGAACAGGCAAAAATCTAAATTTGATCTATAGGCAAACATACAATACAAAATTACATTATATTCTGAAAATACAGTAGAAAGTACATCTGTAGTTGGAAGCCACAAAATTTACAAACTGAACCAAACACTAAATAGCAGCAAACTAAACTGAGTGAATACAAGAGGAACGCTGTTCCTTTGATACGGTAACTAAAATCACTCAACAGACATTATTCTTGACTGTGTAAGTGATCTTTGTGTGAAAATATGTCTGTTTTATGTAACAATTATTCACTGATGCAGTATTTACGACTTACCAACAGTGTCAAGTGATAAAAATTGACACGTTACTTTTTCATTAGTAAGTCACGTTAACCTTCCTACTTATTGCTTTCAATGAATGAATATATTGTATTATCAGCACAAAAAAAAAATTCAGGGATTCAAATCGTGCATGAAACCCTTGACTGTCTTTTAATCCGTTGATGTGTGATAACTGCGGGCCTGTCCTCCGGGATGCGTGATTTACCCTCCAGCCGGCAGGTGGCGACATGTTTGTGTGCTTTAGGTTTGGACCGTAACACTCAAAGGAATAAGGAAGGAGAAGAAGAAGGAAACCCGTTGATTGGTTGGTTTCAAGCAGCGGAGTTTGCCGGCGTGGTGGGCGGAGCTCTCTCACATTGGTGCCCCCTCCCCCTCCCCCCCGCCCCCCCCGCTCCTCTTAACTTTCCCGCTTCTGCGCAGTTCGACCCTCCGGAGCCTCCAGCTGAGAGTCTTCGCCCCTCGAGAGCAGCATGTCCGACTACGGCTCTCTGCCAGCTAACGGAGTCGGCGCGGGGATGAAAACAGACGCGTTTGCAGATGCGGTACAACGAGCCCGACAGGTGAGGCGGAGCCGGACAGGTAGAGCCGGCAGGTAGAGCCGGCAGGTAGAGCCGGCAGGGAGCGCGAGGCTCCGGGAGACAGCTAGCTTCATTACCCGCGACGCTAGCGGTAGTTAACGAGCTAACGAGCTAGCTGAAAGCGCCGCCATTCATTTGTCTCACGCTGCTCGGCCGGAAGGATTAACGGGAGCACCGGGAGCACCGGGAGCACCGGGAACGGCGACGTTAATGTTCGGTTCTCTTTCACTTTGAAGACGATCTGTCCGCCGGGATCCTCGAGCTCCGTTAAACGGACTGAAGCTAAGCTAGCTCGGTGGCTAGTTGTTCCTTTAGCATCGTTTTTCCGTCCGGAAGTCGAACCAGCTGTTTCTTTCTGTAAACGGTCACGTGGAGGATTATTATCTGTTATTATCGGTTTACCGACTGGAAACGTTTCTCCTCTTTCGATATGAACACGTGCATCTCTTGATTTACTTTGTCAGGTTTTCTTGTAGAAACTCTCAGATGGTCGGTTTTAGTTTGAGGAACACAAAGAGCTCGTTTCTGGAGATCCAGCAGGTGAACCAGATCACATCAAAGATGGTGAACCAGATCACATCAAAGATGGTGAACCAGATCACATCAAAGATGATGAACCAGATCACATCAAAGATGATGAACCAGATCACATCAAAGATGATGAACCAGATCACATCAAAGATGGTGAACCAGATCACATCAAAGATGGTGAACCAGATCACATCAAAGATGATGAACCAGATCACATCAAAGATGGTGAACCAGATCACATCAAAGATGGTGAACCAGATCACATCAAAGATGATGAACCAGATCACATCAAAGATGATGAACCAGATCACATCAAAGATGGTGAACCAGATCACATCAAAGATGATGAACCAGATCACATCAAAGATGGTGAACCAGATCACATCAAAGATGGTGAACCAGATCACATCAAAGATGATGAACCAGATCACATCAAAGATGATGAACCAGATCACATCAAAGATGGTGAACCAGATCACATCAAAGATGGTGAACCAGATCACATCAAAGATGGTGAACCAGATCACATCAAAGATGATGAACCAGATCACATCAAAGATGATGAACCAGATCACATCAAAGATGATGAACCAGATCACATCAAAGATGATGAACCAGATCACATCAAAGATGATGAACCAGATCACATCAAAGATGATGAACCAGATCACATCAAAGATGGTGAACCAGATCACATCAAAGATGATGAACCAGATCACATCAAAGATATCGATTATCTTGGCTGGAAATACATTTGTTGATTGAAGACGCTGCTTGAATTGTAGTTGTTGGTCTTGGAAATATACGTAAAATCAGAAATCACTATATTCTTAATCTCTTATTTATATGATGAAACATGTACACAGATTATTGATCAATAATCATCAGTAATGTGGATGTAATCACTTGTAGAACTGTTAGAAACAACTTCTCTTCAAACTAGGAAAACATTTAATTTGTGCCATATGAGGATATTACAATATCCAAAATATAAAATGATACGTAGACTCGTATCACAACATGATGTGACCTCAGCCTTATATGGGTGAACCGGATTAAAAGTCTGAACTTATATCAAGACACACGATGGGTTCAAGTCCTAAAGTACTCGATTAGTAAAACCATGTTCGGTGAACTCCTCCCAGCGTAATGAAACCCCGTTTCTCTCAGACACGACTTCATCGTTCACTGGTTAGATTTGGACCTCACCGGTTAGATCTGGACTTTACCGGTTAGATCTGGACTTTACCGGTTAGATCTGGACTTTACTGGTTAGATCTGGACCTCACTGGTTAGATCTGGACTTTACCGGTTAGATCTGGACTTTACCGGTTAGATCTGGACTTCACCGGTTAGATCTGGACCTCACCGGTTAGATCTGGACTTTACTGGTTAGATCTGGACCTCACTGGTTAGATCTGGACATTACTGGTTAGATCTGGACTTTACCGGTTAGATCTGGACTTCACCGGTTAGATCTGGACCTCACCGGTTAGATCTGGACCTCACCGGTTAGATCTGGACTTTACCGGTTAGATCTGGACCTCACCCGTTAGATCTGGACCTCACCCGTTAGATCTGGACCTCACCGGTTAGATCTGGACTTCACCAGTTACACTTTTATAATCCTCTATTCAGATGAAGTCATGATTTTACAACTGAACATGGTTATAAGTTCACTTGTTGCTCAAAGTAATGTTTTATTATTCTGACCAACTTACCTGAAAGTTCTTCTTCACTACTTTGCCTACATGTCTGGTTTAATCCAGTGATCACCTCCTTCTAGATTGCAGCTAAAATCGGTGGCGACGGTGTTCCTCCAGTGACCAACAACGGAGCAGCGGAGAGTTACCCGTTCCCAGCGCAGAAACGATCCCTGGAAGAAGCAGGTGGAAAATCAGTCCGCAAACTTTGCCTGCATTTGTTTTGACCACTTTTGTTTTTGTCGTGACTCTGTCTTTTGTTTCCAGATGAACCCGATGCCAAGAAGATAGCATCACAGGGTGAAAGAGATTCAGCTATGTGTATGTTTAAATTCTACCATCAGCACATTACAAGCACGGGTTCTGATCTGTTTCCAACCGCTCACCAGTTTTTCATTTCTTACAGCAATTGGAGCTCAGTTAGCTGCTCTGTCCCAACAGAGGTATGTTGGAGTATTTTACACAAACACTTCTGGTGCTTGTTGTTCTGAAAGAGGTCCTGTTTGTCCTGTATGTCATTATTTTGACTACTGTGCATGTGTGTGCAGCGCCAGACCCTCCACGATGACGGAGGAGTTCCAGGTGCCTGACGGCATGGTCGGTCTCAGTGAGTACACGCACATCCTAAATTATCTAGCTGATACCCGTCACTGTGTTGCACATGTTCAAACTCGTAATATCTTTGCTGTTGTCCCTCCAGTCATCGGCCGAGGAGGTGAACAGATTAACAAAATACAGCAGGATTCTGGCTGCAAGGTCCAAATAGCGCACGGTGAGCTCAGCGTTAACGCCAGATATTTAGAATATTATGAGTATGCTGGATTTTGGACTGATAGATATCCTCTCAATGATTCACAGACAGTGCCGGTCTTCCAGATAGAAGCGTTTCTCTGACGGGGTCACCAGATGCCATACAGTAAGTTGGTCTTTACATTCATGTTTGAAATAATGGATTTTTAGCTGTTTGGTTTCTGTCAATGTGCGTATAGTTATGCATTCTGTGCATTTTCTCAACCGCCCAAGTCCTCGAACCTCTCTGGGAGAGGATGTTTATTTATATTTACATATATTTATATAGCTCCACTGCTTTATAGTTTATCAGTAAGAGTACAAGGTTGGGTTAAACTCCTGAATATGCCCCCACAGCCACCTTGTGTGGAGCAGTAATATGCATCACATGCAGCCATAAGAACTCTGGAGGACGTCAGTTTGTAATTGAAGTGGTTGCTGGAGAAGCTTTGATTTGTACATTATTCCCAGTGATGGTGCCCAAAACACAAGTTCCAAACTCAGACCGACACCACCGTCCCTAAAACTGGACTATGAAAGGAAAACCTTTACGTCAGCAGACATGTAAAGCATGAATCGGCCTTCTAAAGTTCAATGAACTGCTGTAGTAAGTCAGATGTGTGTGCAAAACTGACTACTTTCTTTGTATTAACTTTGTGTGTTTTTGCCTCCAGGAGAGCCAGGGCACTCATCGATGACATCGTGTCCAGGGGTCATGAGTCAACCAATGGGCAGTCAGGTTCCATGCAAGAGATGATCATCCCTGCAGGCAAGGCTGGCCTTATTATCGGTAAAGGAGGAGAGACCATCAAACAGCTCCAGGTAAACCGTAGCTGGATGTAGCTCTAATGAGCATGCTGACATTAGCTTAACCCACCATGTGTCTGTAACATGTTTCTCCTGCAAATTTCTAGGAGCGAGCTGGAGTTAAAATGATTCTTATTCAAGATGGATCTCAGCCACCCAACATTGATAAACCCCTCCGCATCATCGGAGACCCCTACAAAGTTCAGGTACTCTTTGGCTCCGTGGAGATGATGCTGCTCGCCTGTTTATACGGTCTCATCCTCCCGCTCACATCTTTCTTTGTGTTGCTTCTGCAGCAAGCGAAGGAGATGGTTAACGAGATTCTACGAGAGAGGGATCACGCTGGTTTCGGAGACCGCAACGAATATGGATCAAGGATGGGGGGAGGAGGAGGCGGTGGCGGTGGCGGCGGCGGCGGCGGTGGTGGAGGAGGAGGAGGAGGAGGAGGAGGAGGAGGAGGTGGCGGCGGGGGGGGTGGTGGCGGCGGCATTGACGTAAGCACAGAACAGTTACAGATGAATATACAGTAGAATGTTTTTCACAAGTTAAGTTGGCTGAGACTTTTTTTGTTGTGGTTCTGCAGATTGCTGTTCCCCGACACTCTGTGGGAGTTGTGATTGGTCGCAGTGGGGAGATGATCAAGAAGATCCAGAGCGACGCTGGAGTGAAGATCCAGTTTAAACCAGGTGAACTTTCATGTCATGTCATAAACATAATAAAATACCATAACACATTTTAAATGCCCATATACACTGGCTTGGTTTTATTGGAAATAACCATCTCTGTTTTAAGGCTTCGGAGAAAGAGACTCAAACTTAAAAAAAATATCCAAAATATAGCAGTTTTTCCTGTTACAATGTCAGGGAAAGGTTACGTTGTCTGATTGATGGAAATAATTCTCCTAGTTTCTCCTTTTGGTTCTTGTTTTCAGCATAAACCCTCATCCATAAACCCAACTGATCTTTTGTCCCGCTTTACAGATGATGGTACGGGTCCTGAGAAGATTGCCCATATTATGGGCCCACCAGACCAGTGTCAGCATGCTGCCTCCATCATCACTGACCTGCTACAGAGCATCCGCGCCCGAGAGGAAGGTGGACAAGGGGTAAGTCGAGATCACGCAGGCAGGAAGTTAATGTTTGAAGTGATCATATTGAGTTTATATGTTTGAGAGAGAAACCTGTTAAACCACCTGGTTTCCTCCACAGGGCCCTCCAGGTCCTGGTGCAGGGATGCCGCCCGGTGGCCGAGGCCGTGGCAGAGGTCAGGGCAGCTGGGGTCCTCCGGGAGGAGAAATGACCTTCTCCATTCCTGCTCACAAATGTGGGCTTGTGATTGGCAGAGGAGGAGAGAACGTCAAGTCCATCAACCAACAAACCGGTGCTTTCGTGGAGATCTCTCGTCAGCCGCCGCCGAACGGTGACCCGAACTTCAAACTGTTCATCATCCGAGGGTCCCCGCAACAGATCGACCACGCAAAGCAGCTTATAGAAGAGAAGATTGAGGTGCGTTGAAATGACTCAAGAAGGAAATCACACTTCAGACAGCTGTCTGAGGATGGCACACAGTTCTCAATTGATTCCTATTGTGAATAGTTTTTTCCTCTTTCCCAGGCTCCTTTGTGTCCAGTGGGAGGTGGTCCTGGTCCGGGAGGCCCAGGTGGCCCAATGGGTCCCTTTAATCCTAACCCTTATAATCCTGGGCCTCCTGGTGGTGCTCCCCAGTAAGTATAACACTTAAATGCAGCAATGGTAAATCTTCCTCCACGAGAAACTGATAGAAATACGAAACATTTGCATTTAAACTGTCTTGTCTCTGTCTGCAGTGGAGCTGCACCTGGTGGTCCACAGTACTGTCCTCAGGGTTGGGGAAATACCTACCAACAGTGGCAAGCCCCAAGTCCACATGACCCCAGTGAGTCCCTTATAGTCTTACTTCCATTCTCTCCGTTCCTCTTTCTGCGTTGGTTTCAGGAATTAATTTGTATTCCCGTTTCCTTGCCATCACAGTAGATAAGGCAGCAGCAGACCCCAACGCAGCATGGGCTGCCTACTATGCACAATACTATGGTCAGCAGCCAGGTGGCGCCATGGCAGCCCAGTCTCCAGGAGCCCCTGCAGCAGCAGCACCAGGGGACCAGGGCCATGCAGCACAGACCTCTGGTGGTCAGCCAGACTACACTAAGGCTTGGGAGGAGTACTATAAGAAGATGGGCATGAGTGAGTTGGATCTACTGACGCGCACATTTGACTTCAAGCTTAGAATTACAAGGTTTTTCATGTTAATATTTTGACATTACAACTTGTAGGTGTGAAGCCATGACGTGTATGATTAGGCTTCAAAACAAGATATTTAATTGTCCTTGCTAAAAGTCTCAACCATTTTTAAACCTAAATGATATAACAATGAAGAATTTATAAACATCAGAGATGTTCAAAACCAAGAATAGACTGAAGAGACTGTAAAACTCAACATGTAACTTAAAAGACATTTGGAGATACACGGACAGATACAGGCAATTATGAGAATTATTTGTACTCGTTTTTTCCTATTGAATGAACCATTCATCCAGATGACAGCAGTATTACTGACTACAAGTAAAACAAACTGTATGTTTGTGTTTTTTCCAGCCCAGCCAGCTGGAGGCGCTGCAGCTGCTCCGGGCGCAGCAGCAGCCGGCCCAGCAGCCGCAGCCGCAGCAGCAGCAGCAGCAGGGGGCGCTGCAGCCGGTGGCCAGCAGGACTACAGCGCAGCCTGGGCTGAGTACTACAGACAGCAGGCAGCCTACTACGGCCAGGCAGGCCAGGCTCCTGGACAGGGAGGAGCTCCACAGCAGGGACAGCAGGTACCTCCTACATACACAACCTGTCTCACTTTACATGTGTTTACCTCCCAAAATATTGAATACACATTTGTATAAATATGTTCAATCAAAGCGATTAAAAACAAGTGTTCATGCTGCATAAAATTAGGCATGTATTAATATTTATTATTATTAATGTTTATTAATATATTTGACATGCACCAAAGTGACAGAATTTTCCCATTTGTTTCCAAAACAAAGACAGATCTGTGATGTCTCTCTTCAGGCGCAGTAGATGAGTGGCTCGGTCTGTTGGACGGATGGAAGAGATCTCTGGACTTGTTTGATTTTTCGTTTTTCGGCTTTAATAAGACGAGACCACGGTTTACTCATCCACCCAGACATTTTCTATTCTTTTTTTTTTTTTCTAAACTCAAAATCGAAGAAAAGGGAACACATTTTGCCCATGCATTGAACAAAGCACTAGATAATTAACCCGGTTACTCTTCCGTTTGCCCCCCCCCCCCCCCTCACTTTGTAATACATCTGATTGTTTTGAGTTTTGAGTTTTTTTTATGTGACATTATAAGCATCTTTGCTTGCAAGCTCGCACAACACCATCTCACTGACTCACATTTAAGTAGTTTTCCCCTTCAGTTTCCTGAGGGTAAAAACCGTCTAGCAGTATTTTGAATATATTCAAAAATTATGTTTATATGAAAGAAAATGGCAAAGTATTTGGTCTTTTTGTTCTTGTTCTCTGTACTTTTTTAACTTCATTTTTAAAAACAGTCCCAGTGATTAAGTTGCAGGAGTCGTTCTGCCTGCCGTCATCCTTTCTTATTTTTAATTTTAATCTTTGTAATTATTTTCCTTCAGGGGTCTTGTGTGTATGCTACTGGACAGAAAAATGTGTGCAAGTTGGCTGTAACAAGGCACTAACTGTCCTACAGTATGTAGGTTAGTTGTGTATGCATGTATGTGTTTGTGTGCTTGACTGGCCCCACTTTCATTTCTACATCTTTAATGTTAGAAGATTTTTCTGTCTGAATTAGGTTCTGTTATTGTATGATGATTTTTTTTAATGTTATTTTTTTACAGCTTGGTTTTAAATACCTAAATAAAAACATTCAGATTACCAGTTTTTGTCTGGGCATCACTATCTTTGTGTTTGAGAGCTTGCTGTGCTGATAAAACGCCTTATTTAAAGGTTTTCACGTTATAGTTGGTTGGTACTAGATTGGATCAGCCGGAGGGACGCACGCTCGAAACTCTCCGTTGCAGTGATTGGTTGTACCGTGTACGGGTCTGCGGTTGGTTGTCTCACTTCTCAATCAACTCGTCCCCTAACTGTAAAGTAAACCCGCCCACAACGTAACAGCCAATCACAGGCTGAGCGTCCGTCCCGCAGATCCAATCTTCTCCCAGCCAATCGGGACGGGCCCGACTGCAGCGGGGGACAACAGGCGAAGGGAGATGGCGCCCAGCTCGAAATCTGGGAAGGACGACAGCAAACAAAAAGCCCACAGGAAACACAAGGACCATGTCGTGAAGCTTCTCATGCGTGGGAAGGTAGGCACGCACCTCCACAACGCGTGACATGAAGCACGAGACGTGGTTCCGATAAAACGAGCGGGTTGAAAGGAGGCCTGCAGCGAGCTAGTTGTTAGCTGCTAACTAGCTCGGCAGCTAACTAAATAACAGCTGATGGCTGGCAGATGGCTAATAAGCTAATGCTACAAACTATGTTACGATTGCCTTGTTTTTGTGGCCGTATTTCTCGGTGTTTGTGTCCCAGTTCGTGTTCCTTATAGGCCCGTACACCTCTTCTAGCTGCCCGGTGTCAGCTGGCCACCGAGATGAACGTTAAATACACAGCTGAGCTTTAACGGTACCATGTTTGGTACTTGTTAGCTTTTGCTATTAGCAAGACTCAGTTCACAGGTCGGAAACTTCTGATGGACAAATTTAATGTTTAAATCCGTCACGTGCTCCACATTACTGTGATGAACACGTGACGGATCACCGCTGGAAACACAATACTGATGGTTTTCTTTATTTTTTTACACATTTCTGTCTCCATGTTACACTGTACAGTGTGTTACTAAACTACACCTGTCTCCATGTTACACTGTACAGTGTGTTACTAAACTACACCTGTCTCCATGTTACACTGTACAGTGTGTTACTAAACTACACCTGTCTCCATGTTACACTGTACAGTGTGTTACTAAACTACACCTGTCTCCATGTTACACTGTACGGTGTGTTACTAAACTACACCTGTCTCCATGTTACACTGTACAGTGTGTTACTAAACTACACCTGTCTCCATGTTACACTGTACAGTGTGTTACTAAACTACACCTGTCTCCATGTTGCACTGTACAGTGTGTTACTAAACTACACCTGTCTCCATGTTGCACTGTACAGTGTGTTACTAAACTACACCTGTCTCCATGTTACACTGTACGGTGTGTTACTAAACTACACCTGTCTCCATGTTGCACTGTACAGTGTGTTACTAAACTACACCTGTCTCCATGTTGCACTGTACAGTGTGTTACTAAACTACACCTGTCTCCATGTTACACTGTACAGTGTGTTACTAAACTACACCTGTCTCCATGTTGCACTGTACAGTGTGTTACTAAACTACACCTGTCTCCATGTTACACTGTACGGTGTGTTACTAAACTACACCTGTCTCCATGTTACACTGTACAGTGTGTTACTAAACTACACCTGTCTCCATGTTACACTGTACAGTGTGTTACTAAACTACACCTGTCTCCATGTTGCACTGTACAGTGTGTTACTAAACTACACCTGTCTCCATGTTACACTGTACGGTGTGTTACTAAACTACACCTGTCTCCATGTTGCACTGTACAGTGTGTTACTAAACTACACCTGTCTCCATGTTGCACTGTACAGTGTGTTACTAAACTACACCTGTCTCCATGTTACACTGTACAGTGTGTTACTAAACTACACCTGTCTCCATGTTGCACTGTACAGTGTGTTACTAAACTACACCTGTCTCCATGTTACACTGTACAGTGTGTTACTAAACTACACCTGTCTCCATGTTACACTGTACAGTGTGTTACTAAACTACACCTGTCTCCATGTTGCACTGTACAGTGTGTTACTAAACTACACCTGTCTCCATGTTACACTGTACGGTGTGTTACTAAACTACACCTGTCTCCATGTACTGTACACTGTGTGTTACTAAACTACACCTGTCTCCATGTTGCACTGTACAGTGTGTTACTAAACTACACCTGTCTCCATGTTACACTGTACAGTGTGTTACTAAACTACACCTGTCTCCATGTTACACTGTACAGTGTGTTACTAAACTACACCTGTCTCCATGTTGCACTGTACAGTGTGTTACTAAACTACACCTGTCTCCATGTTGCACTGTACAGTGTGTTACTAAACTACACCTGTCTCCATGTTACACTGTACACGGTGTGTTACTAAACTACACCTGTCTCCATGTTACACTGTACACGGTGTGTTACTAAACTACACCTGTCTCCATGTTACACTGTACGGTGTGTTACTAAACTACACCTGTCTCCATGTTACACTGTACGGTGTGTTACTAAACTACACCTGTCTCCATGTTACACTGTACGGTGTGTTACTAAACTACACCTGTCTCCATGTTACACTGTACGGTGTGTTACTAAACTACACCTGTCTCCATGTTGCACTGTACAGTGTGTTACTAAACTACACCTGTCTCCATGTTGCACTGTACGGTGTGTTACTAAACTACACCTGTCTCCATGTTACACTGTGTTACACTGTACGGTGTGTTACTAAACTACACCTGTCTCCATGTTACACTGTACGGTGTGTTACTAAACTACACCTGTCTCCATGTTACACTGTACAGTGTGTTACTAAACTACACCTGTCTCCATGTTGCACTGTACAGTGTGTTACTAAACTACACCTGTCTCCATGTTACACTGTACAGTGTGTTACTAAACTACACCTGTCTCCATGTTGCACTGTACAGTGTGTTACTAAACTACACCTGTCTCCATGTTGCACTGTACAGTGTGTTACTAAACTACACCTGTCTCCATGTTGCACTGTACAGTGTGTTACTAAACTACACCTGTCTCCATGTTACACTGTACAGTGTGTTACTAAACTACACCTGTCTCCATGTTACACTGTACACGGTGTGTTACTAAACTACACCTGTCTCCATGTTACACTGTACACGGTGTGTTACTAAACTACACCTGTCTCCATGTTACACTGTACTGTCTCCATGTTACACTGTACAGTGTTACTAAACTACACCTGTCTCCATGTTACACTGTACGGTGTGTTACTAAACTACACCTGTCTCCATGTTACACTGTACGGTGTGTTACTAAACTACACCTGTCTCCATGTTGCACTGTACAGTGTGTTACTAAACTACACCTGTCTCCATGTTACACTGTACAGTGTGTTACTAAACTACACCTGTCTCCATGTTACACTGTACAGTGTGTTACTAAACTACACCTGTCTCCATGTTACACTGTACAGTGTGTTACTAAACTACACCTGTCTCCATGTTGCACTGTACAGTGTGTTACTAAACTACACCTGTCTCCATGTTACACTGTACAGTGTGTTACTAAACTACACCTGTCTCCATGTTACACTGTACACGGTGTGTTACTAAACTACACCTGTCTCCATGTTACACTGTACACGGTGTGTTACTAAACTACACCTGTCTCCATGTTACACTGTACAGTGTGTTACTAAACTACACCTGTCTCCATGTTACACTGTACGGTGTGTTACTAAACTACACCTGTCTCCATGTTACACTGTACGGTGTGTTACTAAACTACACCTGTCTCCATGTTGCACTGTACGGTGTGTTACTAAACTACACCTGTCTCCATGTTACACTGTACAGTGTGTTACTAAACTACACCTGTCTCCATGTTACACTGTACGGTGTGTTACTAAACTACACCTGTCTCCATGTTACACTGTACGGTGTGTTACTAAACTACACCTGTCTCCATGTTACACTGTACGGTGTGTTACTAAACTACACCTGTCTCCATGCTACACTGTACAGTGTGTTACTAAACTACACCTGTCTCCATGTTACACTGTACACGGTGTGTTACTAAACTACACCTGTCTCCATGTTACACTGTACACGGTGTGTTACTAAACTACACCTGTCTCCATGTTACACTGTACACGGTGTGTTACTAAACTACACCTGTCTCCATGTTACACTGTACGGTGTGTTACTAAACTACACCTGTCTCCATGTTGCACTGTACGGTGTGTTACTAAACTACACCTGTCTCCATGTTGCACTGTACACGGTGTGTTACTAAACTACACCTGTCTCCATGTTACACGGTGTGTTACTAAACTACACCTGTCTCCATGTTACACTGTACACGGTGTGTTACTAAACTACACCTGTCTCCATGTTGCACTGTGTACGGTGTGTTACTAAACTACACCTGTCTCCATGTTACACTGTACACGGTGTGTTACTAAACTACACCTGTCTTCATGTTACACTGTGTACGGTGTGTTACTAAACTACACCTGTCTCCATGTTACACGGTGTGTTACTAAACTACACCTGTCTCCATGTTACAGTGTGTACGGTGTGTGTTGTGTTACTAAACTGTCTCCTCTCTTGTCCGTCCTGCAGCTGTCAGGACAGTTTTCTCAGCGCCTGTTCAGGAAGCTGCCCCCTCGAGTGTGTGTCCCGCTGAAGAACATCGTCAGCGAGGAGTTCCTGAGAGCAGGGTCTGTGTTCACAGGGCTTTATATGACTCAGCACCTGCAGTGCAGTACATCATGTCAAACATACTGATTGCATTGCGCTGCCTGTTAAAGCATGAGCTCCATATGCGAGTCCTCCAACACAGAGTCCCTCCACTCGGGGGCCATGCTCAGGTTTCTCACTTTGCTGTGTGGAGCTCATCTGGGTCATTTGTATGTGATGCCAGTTGTAGTTTCCCCCGTTGACATAGTAAACACAACAGATAGTAGAAACCCACCAGTTTTATGATGACTAGCCAATAATCTCATTTGTAAAGTCAGTAATCACATCAGTTGATTGACCTGCTAGACATCATTACATTCACAGGTGGTTTATCATGTGCAGCGCTGGTCCACCTGGGGCAGGTGTTACAGCGGGACTTTACCTTTTGGGTTTCAGACACATCTTTCTCGGCTTCACCAAATGCGGCCGCTACGTTCTGTCTTACACCAGCGACTGTGGAGAAGACGATGACTTCTCCTTCTACACCTATCACCTGTACTGGTGGGAGTTCAACCTGCACAGTCGACTCAAACAGGTAAACCAAACACAATCAGAGTAATCAGAGAACTTTTTCAGAGATGTGTTGTCATTTATCTTGTTTGGACTTCTCGTCTTCAGGTCCATCATGTGCGACTGTTTGCAGGAGAAGAAATCTACAGCGACCTTTACCTGACTGTGTGTGAGTGGCCCAATGACCACTCCAAGATAGTCATCTTCGGCTTCAAGTAAGGAAAATCCTAAACACAATAATCAGCAGCCTGATGGAGATGTTCCAGTTCAGGATAATGTGAGTCATTGTGTTTCTGTCTAGCACACGCAGCTCCAGCTCTGTACTCATGAACCTAATGATGAGCGACGAGAACAACAGAGACATCTACATCACCATCGCCTCCATGCCTCCTCCTAAACCCTGCTCCTACTGCTGTCCAGTCCCCTCAGCTACTACCATACGCACAGGTACACACACCACACACACACACCACACACACACTCACTCACACACCACACACGCACACACACACCACACACACCACACACACACACACACACCACACACGCACACACACACACACACACACACACACACACACACTCACACACACACACACACACACACACACACACACACACACACACACCACACACACTCACACACTCACACACCACACACCACACACACACACACACACACACACACCACACACGCACACACACACCACACACACCACACACACTCACTCACACACCACACACACACACACACTCACACACCACACACGCACGCACACACACACACACACACACACACACACACACACACACACACACACACACACACACACACACACACACACACACACACACCACACACACTCACTCACACACACACACACACACACACACACACACACACACACACACACACACACACACACACACACACACACACACACACACACACACACACACACACACACACACACACACACACACACACACACACACACACACCACACACACACACACACACACACTCACTCACACACCACACACGCACACACACACACACACACACACTCACACACCACACACACCACACACACACACACACACACACACACACACACACACACACACACACCACACACACACACACTCACTCACACACTACACACGCACACACACACACACACACTCACACACCACACACACACACACACGCACACACACACACACACTCACACACACTCACTCACACACCACACACCACACACGCACGCACGCACACACACACACATAGACACACACACACTCACACACACACTCACACACCACACACACACACACACACACTCACACACCACACACTCACTCACACACCACACACACCACACACACACACACACACACAGACACACACACACACACGGATCCGCTACCTTCCGGCTTCTGTCTCATCCAGCTTCATCCTTGTCTCTGCAGGCAGCGGTGAGTGTCTTGAACATGGATACGTGCTCAACAGCAGGTACCAGGTCGTATATCCATTTCCCACCTTTCAGCCAGCTTTCCAGCTGAAGAAGGACCAGGTCATCCTGTTAAACACCAGCTACTCTCTGGTGGCCTGCGGCATCTCGCTCTGCCCAGGTAACACACACACACACACACACACACACACACACACACACACACACACACACACACACACACACACACACACACACACACACACACACACACACACACACACACACACACACAGAATCAGTTCCTGTCAGAGCAGCCAGACCGTCTGCATCACAAAACTGCATCTATGGTCGTTGCTTCTATTTGCTGTCACCCTTTTCTGACTTTTTCATGTTTTCCTGTCAAATAATACAAAGGAGCAATTTTTGCTGTCAGGAGGCTGCAATCAGGTTTTCTAACATGTTGAGCATGTCTACATGCAAATACGTCTGATTGGTGAAGGTCTACCTCAACCGTCCACAGCTGTGAATCACTATTAAATGTGTCTCCATGTAGAAGGAGGAGGGAGCCCTGTTATACTCGACATGCAAAGACTGGAAAATACTTGAATGTGTTCAAGATGCCAAATGTTGTCTTCCACGCTAAATTTCTGATCTAATCTGATATCAGACTGATGTTTGGCCGCCTGATTCTGGCAGTCGGGGCTTCTTCAGTTCTCTTCTTCTGTCTTCTGCAGGTAAGCAGGGTCAGTCATCACAGATCCTCTACACAAAGAGAGCAGCCCTGTCACCTCAAGCCTCCACGTCTCCTTCCCCCACCTCCTTGGCCTCCTCTGCCTCTTCGTCCTCCTCTGCCTCTTCGTCCTCCTCTGCCTCTTTGTCCTCCTCTGCCTCTTCGTCCTCACTACCTCAGGGATCTCCCGATGATCGGCCCCCACCGAGCCGGCCCGCTCCGGTTCCCTCGTCTCCGAGCCATTCACAAGCTGCGATGCGAGCTCGGGAATTTGCTGCTGACCTTTTCAGGCGGGCCCAGGGGGCTGGAGGAGGGAAGGAAGGGGAGGTCCAGGGGGAGAAAACAACAGCTGATGGTGGTGAAAAAGGGGCAGCGCAAATACCGGGAGGCCGAGGGATTAATGCAGAGACTCCGAGAGAGGAGGACGATTGTAAAGACTGGAGGGCAGAGGAGAGACGGACTAGTTTACAACCAGCATCCACATCCGGTGGGAGCCGCAGTCTGTCACCGGCCTCCTCCTCCTCATCACCGTCGTCCACTCCGACCCCGTCTTCGGGCCAGGAGGTCAGCCCCAGCGAGCCTGGATATGTCAACTATTCATGCCTGCACTACCGCCTACAACAGCCGGGGGCAGCAGAGCAGGATGCCGGAGGTGAGAGACGACAGACAGATTTAGAGAATAAAGGTTTTATCGGGTCTGAATCTGCTGACTGGCTGGTTTTTCTCCTCGTTTCCTTCTCCAGGTTATGAAGATGATAAAGTTCAGCTGCCTTTCACAGTCACCGACCTGAAAGGACGCAACCTGCAGCTGGTCACCGTGCCGCATGATGGACAGGTACCTGTTTGAGTTGTCCTGGCTGTCCTGTAATATATAGTACAGCTAATGATAATCAATATTCAGATCAGAGCAGTGAATCAGTCAGTTTTTACAGCTGATAGTTTACTCAGCTGGTGCTTGAACGTGCTTCTACATTCAGAAAACTCAGGTTTTCTGGTTGACTGAAAAATGTCTTCAAATCTTTCAGAAAACCTGCTTTCAGTTTCTCTTTATTGAATTTCACGTATTAATTTATCTGATCAACAGAAAAACAACTGTTCTGATGACATGATTGCAGCCTGTGTTGTGTTGTTGTGCGACTGTAAAACAGCTGCATCGTACTATGTCCTCTATAAAGAGGATTTAATTTTGGTACCATCAGTGATCCTGGTGAACTTTGACCTTCCTGGTTTCCTCCTACAGAGCGTCTGTGTCGAGCAGCTGACTCTGGACTTTGAGTATCTTATCAACGAGGTGATCCGGAGCGACGCTGCCTGGTCTCCACAGTTCTGCTCCTTTAGTGACTATGATGTCGTGATCCTAGAGGTCAGTACACACACACACACACACACACACACACACACACACACACACACACACACACACACACACACACACACACACACACACACACACACACACACACACACACACACACACACACACACACACACACACACACACACACACACACACACACACACACACACACACACACACACACACACACACACACACACACACACACACACACACACACACACACACACACACACACACACACACACTACTCAACACTTTCTGACCTTCAGTCTCCTTCCTGGTTTAACAACAGTCACCAGTTCACTGCAGCTTGAATGAACTTCATCATCAACCAGTTTTCAGTTACTGAATGTGATTTTATGTTTTTGACTTGAACTGTCATCAGTCCTCGTTTAGTTTGTTGTATTTCTGACACAATATGAAACCCTGAAAGAAAGAGCATGTTGTGTGTTTGTTGTGTTTCAGGTGTGTCCAGAGACCAACACTGTGATGATCAACATCGGTCTGCTCCTACTGGCCTTCTCCAGCTCAGATGAGGAGCACTGCAGGTACTCCTTCTGTCTGCTGTCACCTGTTGTAAACCTCCCTCCATCATCCTCCCTCCTCCTCCCTTCCTCCTCTTTCCTCCTCCTTCCCTTCTCCTCCATCCTCCCTCCTCATCCATCTTTCCTTCATCCTCCTTCCTCCTTCCTCCTCCCTCATCCATCCTCCCTCCCTCTTCCTCCTCCCCCCTCCATCCTCCTCCCTCATCCATCCTCCCTCCCTCTTCCTCCTCCTCCCTCCTCCTCCCTCCCTCCATCCTCCTCCCTCATCCATCCTCCCTCCCTCTTCCTCCTCCTCCCTCCCTCCATCCTCCTCCCTCATCCATCCTCCCTCCCTCTTCCTCCTCCTCCCTCCTCCTCTCACATGTTTTAGATCCACTCTTTCTGTCCTCTTGGTTTTCAGGCCGAACACGTACCATTCCAACCTGCAGGTCAGCTGGGACCTGAACACCGGCGTGTGCTGCACCGTTGGTGTCGGCGACCTAACGGAGGTCAAAGGTCAGACCAGGTGAGCCGCTCCTGTAAGCCTGTAACACCTTCACAGGTCTTGTTGAGCGGCTCCGTTGTGTTTAAAGCGTTGTGTGGACTTGTTGTTTGTGTCAGCGGGAGCGTGTGGAGCTCTTACAGGAAGTCCTGCGTGAACACGGTGATGAAGTGGCTCGTTCCCGAGAGCAGCTCGCGCTACATCAACCGCATGACCAACGAAGCTCTGCACAAAGGTGAGCAGGAGGACACACACACACACACACACACACACACACACACACACACACACACACACACACACACACACACACACACACACACACACACACACACACACACACACACACACACACACACACACACACACACACACACACACACACACACACACACACACACACACACACACACACACACACACACACACACACACACACACACACACACACACACACACACACACAGACACACACACACACACACACACACACACACACACACACACACACACACACACACACACACAGACACACACACACACACTGTGGAGGAACGTATCTACTGCAAACTAAATGCTCTGTAGATATTATACAGCATATCAATGAAGATCCTGTAGCATCCATGGCAACAGAATCACACAAAACAGTCTTTAACTTTCCAAATCTGGAACAACAATTAGAAATCATTTTGTATACAACTGTGTTTGTGCTGATGTTTACAAAGTGTAACTGAAATGCTCGTTGTCCTCTCACCTGAAGGCTCGTCTCTGCAAGTGCTGGCAGACAGTGACCGATGCACCTGGATCGTTTTATGAAGAAAGAAGATGTTCACAAGTGTCAAAGTACACACACACACACACACACACACACACACACACACACACACACACACACACACACACACACACACACACACACACACACACACACACACACAGACACACACACACACACACACACACACACACACACACACACACACACACAGACACACACACACACACACACACACACACACACACACACACACACACACACACACACACACAGACACACACACACACACACACACACACACACACACACACACACACACACACACACACACACAGACAGCAACACGGCCTCATCTTCACTATGGAGCTCGACTTTCTCAGAGCAAACTGCACACGTTCAGAGGATGTTTCGATAACACGAAGTCGTAACATGCTCCAGTTAAAAACTGTAAAGATGAAGTTTCATTTGTTTTTTTTGTAACTGTACTGTAATTTTACAACCTCCAAAACCAAGAGCTGGACTGAACCAAGATTTAGGTTTTACTTTTTGTTTTTATACATAAAGACGTACTTTTATTGTAGTGTGTGTGTCTTTAACTGAACGGATGCAATATCTGTTCATAGGGTGACTTCATCCGCTGTGTGTGTGTGTGTGTGTGTGTGTGTGTGTGTGTGTGTGTGTGTGTGTGTGTGTGTGTGTGTGTGTGTGTGTGTGTGTGTGTGTGTGTGTGTGTGTGTGTGTGTGTGTGTGTGTGTGTGTGTGTGTGTGTGTGTGTGTGTGTGTGTGTGTGTGTGTGTGAGAGAGTGAGTGTGAGTGTGTGTGTGTGTGTGCGTGTGTGTGTGTGTGTGTGTGTGTGTGTGTGTGTGTGTGTGTGTGTGTGTGAGAGAGTGTGTGTGTGTGTGTGTGTGTGTGTGTGTGTGTGTGAGAGAGTGAGTGTGAGTGTGTGTGCTTGTGTGCATGTTTACTGAGTGTGTACAATTTGAGAGATTCTGCTGCTTGTGAACCAGTTGTTTTCTCGTCTGGATGAACCGGTCCGGTTCGGTCGGTCCGGTCCGGTTCTGAGGATTCATGAGGCTGCAGTATTTACATGAGACGACACAAACTTAGTGCTGCCTCGCTTTTCTTTTTTTACACCTTTCATGGAAGTGGAGGATTGTGGGAATCAGCTGGTATGTTTATTGGTATTGGAGTAAGAAGACTTTGTTAAATAAAATGTTCCAAAGCCTTTTGAGTGTGTTGTGTTCACGTCTTGTTTCCACAGATTCACTGCATGAATATACGAGTCTGTCGCGCTTCTTTGAGGATTGTTTCCAGTTTTTGCGTCCCGACTGCTTCGACCTCGGTTAGTTTAGAAACTACTGCAGCAGCCTTCAACCAATCAGCATTGACCACCATAAGATCAATGTTGTAAAATATGTCGGTGAAAATTCATTTAAATTCCTCAATATTCACTAACATTACATTTAGACGCTCGACTTCACTGTCATCACACTGAGCCCCTCCCTCCACCCCCCACTGGACGCCCATTGGTCCACCCTTCAGAGGCTGTGCAAATCTTAATGCAACAGGATTTCTAGACTATTTAAAAAAAAGATTGGTTACCTGATGTAGTTACCTGTTGTAGTTTTAACCTGTTGTAGTTACCTATAGTAGTTAACCTGTTGTAGTGAACCTGACGTAGTGAACCTGACGTAGTGGACCTGACGTAGTGAACCTGACGTAGTGAACCTGACGTAGTGAACCTGACGTAGTGAACCTGACGTAGTGAACCTGTTGTAGTGAACCTGACGTAGTGAACCTGTTGTAGTGAACCTGACGTAGTGAACCTGACGTAGTGAACCTGTTGTAGTGAACCTGACGTAGTGAACTTGACCTAGTGAACCTGTTGTAGTGAACCTGACGTAGTGAATTTGTTGTAGTGAACCTGTTGTAGTGAACCTGACGTAGTGAACTTGACGTAGTGAACCTGTTGTAGTGAACCTGATGTAGTGAACCTGATGTAGTGAACCTGTTGTAGTGAACCTGATGTAGGGAACCTGACGTAGTGAACCTGACGTAGTGAACCTGTTGTAGTGAACCTGACGTAGCGAACCTGTTGTAGTGAACCTGTTGTAGGGAACCTGACGTAGTGAACCTGACGTAGTGAACTTGACGTAGTGAACATGTTGTAGTGAACCTGACGTAGTGAACCTGACGTAGTGAACCTTGTAGTGAACCTGACGTAGTGAACCTTGTAGTGAACCTGATGTAGTGAACCTGACGTAGTGAACCTGTTGTAGTGAACGTGACGTAGTGAACCTTGTAGTGAACCTGATGTAGTGAACCTGACGTAGTGAACCTGTTGTAGTGAACGTGACGTAGTGAACCTTGTAGTGAACCTGATGTAGTGAACCTGACGTAGTGAACCTTGTAGTGAACCTGACGTAGTGAACCTGACGTAGTGAACCTGTTGTAGTGAACCTGACGTAGTGAACCTGTTGTAGTGAACCTGACGTAGTAAATTTGTTGTAGTGAACCTGTTGTAGTGAACCTGACGTAGTGAACTTGACGTAGTGAACCTGTTGTAGTGAACCTGATGTAGTGAACCTGATGTAGTGAACCTGTTGTAGTGAACCTGATGTAGTGAACCTGTTGTAGGGAACCTGACGTAGTGAACCTGACGTAGTGAACCTGACGTAGTGAACCTGTTGTAGTGAACCTGTTGTAGGGAACCTGACGTAGTGAACCTGTTGTAGGGAACCTGACGTAGTGAACCTGTTGTAGTGAACCTGACGTAGTGAACCTGTTGTAGTGAACCTGACGTAGTGAATTTGTTGTAGTGAACCTGTTGTAGTGAACCTGACGTAGTGAATTTGTTGTAGTGAACCTGTTGTAGTGAACCTGACGTAGTGAACCTGTTGTAGTGAACCTGATGTAGTGAACCTGATGTAGTGAACCTGTTGTAGTGAACCTGATGTAGTGAACCTGTTGTAGGGAACCTGACGTAGTGAACCTGTTGTAGTGAACCTGACGTAGCGAACCTGTTGTAGTGAACCTGTTGTAGGGAACCTGACGTAGTGAACTTGACGTAGTGAACATGTTGTAGTGAACCTGACGTAGTGAACCTGTTGTAGTGAACCTGACGTAGTGAACCTTGTAGTGAACCTGACGTAGTGAACCTGTTGTAGTGAACCTGACGTAGTGAACCTTGTAGTGAACCTGACGTAGTGAACCTGTTGTAGTGAACGTGACGTAGTGAACCTTGTAGTGAACCTGATGTAGTGAACCTGACGTAGTGAACCTGTTGTAGTGAACGTGACGTAGTGAACCTTGTAGTGAACCTGATGTAGTGAACCTGACGTAGTGAACCTTGTAGTGAACCTGATGTAGTGAACCTGACGTAGTGAACCTGTTGTAGTGAACGTGACGTAGTGAACCTGTTGTAGTGAACCTGTTGTAGTGAACCTGACGTAGTGAACCTGTTGTAGTAGGTGATGTGGCTAATACATATTAGGAGGGATCCCATGAAGAAAGAGTCGGGCACAAGTGTTAAATTAGTCACGTCTTTAGTTAACAGTGAGAATAAAGCTACAAACGTTGATCACAGATTGAAGGAATGAGGTCTTCAGAATAACATCAGGACCTCATCTAGAAAAGGTTTTGCAGCACAAGCTGGGGACAAAATCCAACTCACAATATCCATGACATTGCAGTCAGCAGTAGATTTGACTTCTCGAGATATTGTCCTCCCTCATGTATGGATAAATGTAAACATATCCTCTTTTTCTCTGCAGTTCTCTTTGGTGACATCTTGGTGGTCCTGAAGGACGTCCCTCTACTACCATCATGTCTAATGTCTTCATTCAGTCCCAAAGTCCAACACCTTGTAATGCTGCTGTTGGAGCATGTGCTCTTTGGAAGGTGTCCGTTGAAAGTCACCACATTCACATGCTTGATCCATCATCACAATAGAAATATAGCTCAATACTCTGGATGGTGAACACACCACAACATATCTGTTAAGGCAATAATGGTTGAACAACATACAAAAAGTCTGGATATACGACGGTGTTGACAAAAGATACATAATATAGATTATATACAGAATGTTCAAGATAGAAAATAAACGTCTACTTTTACACTTGAGAGAGCTGAAGCTGGTACAAAGGTTGCCATGGATACAGTGAAGTAAGAGCTGCTGATTAGGCGGGATAAGCTTTGGCCTTGTGCTGTGGCCCACTGAAGTCGCACAGCATCTGTGAAGGTGTGTGTGTGTGTGTGTGTGTGTGTGTGTGTGTGTAATGAGAACGGGTCGATGATGAATGGATGAAGAACAACAAACAAACCGGGCAGAATCATCCAACGCAGCTGGACTGGCACCTTTTCATCTTTACAGCTGAGAATAGTTCATGACAACATCGAGACCACTTCACAGCACCTTCATTTATTAACCCCGATGATACAGCATATAAACAACAAGCTCTTTCAGGCCACAAATCTCTCAAAGGCACCAAGTATCATATCAGTTATTTGGCCAAATTAATAGGAAATTACATACAAAATATGGCATCCACAGATAACTGTCAATCACCATCCATGTGCCAACATAATTCCCGGTGCAGTATCATCCCCAATGCTACACTTGGATTTAAGAAATTTACATTTTAAGCAGTGGCCTTCATTAAAGTCCAGCTCCCCTGCACAGTCATTGCATTAAAGGCAATGGAAATGATATTTCTACGTCTTATCAGCAGTTAAGGCGGCAGGAGGAAATCAAGAGTATACTGTGTGTATAGTTGATGCCACTGAGTAGACGGGGAAGGCACCGGGAACGAGGGAAGGACTAAATCATCACGTAAAGGCAAAGAGGGAAAAACATGGTGGCACAAAAATACAGAATACAAAATCAGCAATAAGTACTTTCTCACGGGGTGACAGGATGCAGGGATGACATGGTGTTGAACAGAGGGTGTGTGTGTCGAGTGTGTCGAGTGTGTTGACCGTCGGCTGATCGGCTAAGGCGCTGTGCTGTGTGTCTCGGTCAGAGTGTGCAGGTTTAAACTGGTCCGAGGCTGCTTGGCCGGCGGCTCCATCACCTCCTTCTCCTCGTCCACCGTGCTCAGAGGGCCGGACTGCAGCACCAAATCACCGCTCTCGTCCTCGCTCTCGTCTTCCTCCTCCTCCTCCTCCTCTTCTGGTGAAGAAAGGCAGTGACGTGGCAATCAGGGATCTGATAACGGAGCCTGGAGCAGATTAACCATGTGTGAGGAGAACAAGGCTGAACGTACCTTTCTCCAGGTCGGGAGAGTTTCGCCTCTTGACAGTGCTGGCAAACTGCAACACAGTGAAAACAGGAGATTTATAATCATAAATCATCACGTTTAAACTATATCTATAATGATAAATCACATTCAAACTGCATCTATAATCATAAATCATAGTTTGAACATGCTGTGTGTAACACGTGACATACTTCTCCCATGACTGCGACGGGCGTCTCTCCTTTGGCCCGGGCCACCCGGTGCTCGATCAGGTAATACATGTACTCGTCATACAGCAGGCGGATCAGGTGGAAGGAGCCGAAGCTTGCAGCGCTGCGCAGGGTCAGGTCCCGGATTACCATGGAACTGGTGAGAAAGAAGATTTGCAAAAATGGATCTTGAACATAGAAGCAAATATTTTCATTGTTTCATTCTCTCACCTGTAGAAGGACCAGTTGAGCAGGAAGACCTTGGCAGCCTTCGGCAGAGCCGCTGGGTTTTGCTCGTAGGGCTTCAGGGCCTGAGAGACGACGCTGTCCAGCCAGGTGGCCCACTGCTCCAGGGAGTGATGCTGCTGGAGAGTCGCCTTGAAGTCCTGCTCCAGCCTCTGGACCACACGGTCTTCACACTGACAAACCCAGGATGCCTGCTCCTGATGGGGGGGGGGGGGGGAGCACAGTAGGACAGAGTCAGCGTCCTGCTCTGTTTCACCTAAAACAGCAATGCACAGCAGCAGAAGGGAGCAGCGCTGGCCGACCTGTACGTTGGTGAAATCGACCCGATTGAGGTCAGAGAGCATCTGGTTGATCTGAGCGGAGTTCTGTAGGACGGCGCGGGCCGCCTGGGCCAGGTGGTTCAGGCTGGTGTAGCGACGCAGCGTCTGGGAGAAAGAGCACACGCACACCACCTGACAGGAGGAGAGAGGACGCCATCATCATTCGTGTCAGGAAGAGGCGGAGTTACACTCAAATGCATCGTAGGTTGTCACATCACAGGGCTGCAGTGAAAACCAAGAAGACAACAAGAGACCAGCACAGGTCACACATGAAGCTCGATGAAGCACTTAGGAGGTTAATTGAAGGGTTTAGAAGCTGCTCCTGTTGCAGCACAGCGATGTGCACTAAGCGGCAGGAAGCTACAACTTTGAGAGTATTTCAAGTTTTCTTATTTGAGCAACATTAGCACACCAGTTACATTTTTTTTGTAACCACACTTCAAATTTTGTGATTTTACAGGAACAGACAGAAGTCCCAGAAACCCAAATCTGTTGAGGAGGTGGTTTGACATGTAATCAATCTTTAAGAGGAAAGATACCTTGATGCGAACCATCTCCTCCGGGATGTCCATCATGGCGCCCGTCAACCAGTTCTCCAGACTCTTGGCGAAGTTACGGATGGCCTGAGTTAAAGCACCTGGTGGACAGGAGGACAAACACAGGATTTAAACTCCCTGAACTCATCCTCATTTTAATAAATACAGATTATGCTGTAAATCTATTTTAAAAGATGAAAAATCATACAAGTTAAAAATTGATTTATACTATTATTGACTTGTTTCCTTAATTTGTTTGTTGTACAACATGTTTATTAGTCAGCTTTGTTAAACTGTCGTTCCACTTTCATCCTTCAGTTTCACTGTGAACTCTTCCTGTCTCCTCCAGGTCTCGGGGACTCACTCGGGATGGGTCTGAGGACGTCCGGGATGAGGATGTCCACCAGAGTCTGGTACAGCAGGTTGTCACACTCTCTGGTCCAGCGCAGCACCGGCTCAAACTTACACAGCAACACCAGGCACGACTTGGGCAGACGTTTCTCCGACTCGTTGTGTCTGGTGAGACGGAGCGTTCATCTTCAGTTACGGCGGAGATACGTGGTTACTGTGGTGTGTTTGTGATGCTTACAGGCTGAGGGATTCTGCGTCGGTGCCCTGGCTGAACCGCCAGAAGGATTTCCACAGTGTCTCCACCAGAGGGAACTGAAGGTTGACCATCACGTCCAGAACGGCCTGTGAGGAGGAGACATGATGTCATGGAGGTGTGTGAACGTTCGAACACGTGATGCATTTCTTCCAGGAAATGACGATCTTACGGTCACAATAATCAATTCAAATTAAACGCAATTTAAGACTTTCCAACAAAAAAACGTCATTTGTGAGGAAGTCTCTCCTCATCAGACTGACAGAAGTGATGGTTGTTATGGGACGTGGTGTAATCATGAGGTAGGCAGCCAATCATCACACTTCCTGCGTCAGTCTTATCATATAGTACGTTTTCTACATCTGTAAGAGATTGCATTTTGTTTTTGTGTATACAGGATATATTAATATTATTTAAAAAGCACTTATTTTTACAGAAGATGGAAACATTTTATGACTCAGGAATTTTTTTAAGTCACTTTGAGTCCTTTTTTTCTTTAAGTTCAGAAAATATAAAATAAATGAGAAGTCAAATCGGTGATGACTCACTTCCTCATTCACTCTGAGGATGACTGAGTCTATTAGATACGAGTGGGCAGGTCGTACAAAGTCACTATTTGCAATTTCTGCAATTTTACCCAAAAAAATAAATCAAAAGAACTTTCTGTTCGAGAAAACTTGATTCAAAATCAGGACTTTTTGATTGCAACAAAAACAAAAAAGTAAATCGTGGTGAGCGGTACGGATCATTTCTTGAGAGAAAAGGAGGAATAAGCATCCAACATGTAAATCTATGACATGACGTGTACGTGCTCACCTCACAGTGTTCTCTGTACAGAGTCTGGAAGGCCTTCAGGTGTTCTAACAGGATCCCATCAGGCAAAGTCACATCCTGCAGATCGATGTCCACAAAGTCTGGCAGCGGCCTCGATGCCTCTGTGATACATAATAAATACAGGAAACAGGAGAAGGCTGAGAACATCCATCTGTTTCATCAGGTCACTAATGAATGAACTCTGACGCGTACGTTTGTCAGCTGACTGATTTCAGCATTACTGCAGTGCAGTATCATAATCATATATCATAACCAACGATGCATTTGGATGCGTGCAGGCGGTCCTTACCCAAGAACTGCTGGTACTGTTGGACCTGTGCTGAGATGTCACAGAGCGCCCCGGCCTGCTGCTGCAGACCCGTCCCACCCGATGTCCCGTTGGTGACCCCCAGGGTCTTCTGAACGGGCTTTATCCTACTGGACAGATCAGATGGAGAGGCGGAGTCACGGGGACGTTTATGTGTTTAAAAATGCAACTAAAAAGCATTTTGGGTGATAATATCCAGTAATATCATCCTGTGCTATATTAATAATGTTAATAATCTCCCAACAGTCCATGTGGATACCTGTTCTTCTGTGAGAAAGGCTGCTGCCTCATCGCCATGTGCTGCTGTTCATCCATCAGTCGAAGCAGAGGAGAACCAGACTTGATCCTCAGCCCGTAGTAGTGGTACTTGGAGTTCCCTCTGAAACACAGGAAGGAGGTGTGGGACCGTCTGTCTGTCTGTCTGTGTGTGTGTGTGTGTGTGTGTGTGTGTGTGTGTGTGTGTGTGTGTGTGTGTGTGTGTGTGTGTGTGTGTGTGTGTGTGTGTGTGTGTGTGTGTGTGTGTGTGTGTGTGTGTGTGTGTGTGTGTGTGTGTCTTTGTGTTGTGTGTGTGTGTGTGTGTGTGTGTGTGTGTACCTGGTTCCTAGTCTCCGTGTCCGGAGCCCCATGAACACGGACCTGATGAGTTTCCCGAAGGATGCAGCGTTGACGGGCTCCAGCTTGTGCTCCTGGCAGTGCAGCAGGTAATGGTAGTAGAGGGTGCAGCGGGGGAGGCTCACCCCCTCCGCCCCCTCGTAGTTATCACACAGCCACTGCACCTGAGGAACATCTGGGACGTTCAGCTTCATGTTGTGGACCGTGACTTCTATTTCACTGTGAATTTCAGTACTTACGGTAGCAGGTGGCGCCCGAGAGTTTGGGCTGGAGTAACTTTGTCCTCCCCCTCCCCCCCCTCCTCCTAGCACATAGCTTCCCTGAATGACGTACCCCCCTCCACCACTGCCTCCTGCCACAGAAACTGGCTGTGAGGTCACCGAGCCGGTGATGTCTGACTCAGAGCTGGGCGTTGTCTCGTAGAAGGTGGAGGAGGAGGAGGGCGGGGTCTGGGAGTAGAGGGGCGAGTCGGAGAACGGGTAGCTGCTTGACCGACTGGACGGGAAGAGACACAGAAACAGGTTAAACACACGGCTGTGTGACGGGGGAAGTTGTTCAGGTGAGCCGGCTCCTCCCTACATACATGTTGGAGGTGGAGAACGCTGCGTCTCCTGCTCCGTCCACGTACACCTGGCCAGAGTACACATGCTCCACCTGCACAATCAGCAAACACCACGTTTACAGCAGCATTCATTCCTTTTTTTGGCCACTTGGGGGAAGTTAAGAAAATGTAAACACCATAAAAAGTTGTTGTGTTGAACGAGTTAGCGAGCAGTGGTCTAACCCAGAGAAGCATCGCTGATGGGTAGAAGTCCAACCTGCACTTTCCTCTCACCTGTTCTTCTTTTTCTAAATACTTAATGAATATATCTCAGAAATATACCTAAGGAATATAATATATCTCAGGAATATAATATATCTCAGAAATATACCTAAGGAATATAATATATCTCAGGAATATAATATATCTCAGAAATATACCTCAGGAATATAATATATCTCAGGAATATAATATACAGTGGGTACGGAAAGTATTCAGACCCCTTTAAATTGTTCACTCTTTGTTTCATTGCAGCCATTTGCTAAAATCAAAAAAGTTCATATATTTCTCATTAATGTACACTCAGCACCCCATCTTGACAGAAAAAAACAGAAATGTAGAAATTTGTGCAAATTTATTAAAAAAGAAAAACTGAAATATCACATGGTCATAAGTATTCAGACCCTTTGCTGTGACACTCATATTTAACTCACATGCTGTCCATTTCTTCTGATCCTCCTTGAGATGGTTCTACTCCTTCATTGGAATCCAGCTGTGTTTAATTAAACTGATTGGACTTGATTAGGAAAGGCACACACCTGTCTATATAAGACCTTACAGCTCACAGTGCATGTCAGAGCAAATGAGAATCATGAGGTTGAAGGAACTGTCCAAGGAGCTCAGAGACAGAGTTGTGGCAAGGCACAGATCTGGCCAAGGTTACAAAATAATTTCTGCAGCACTCAAGGTTCCTAAGAGCACAGTGGCCTCCATAATCCTTAAATGGAAGAAGTTTGGGACGACCAGAACTCTTCCTAGACCTGGCCGTCCAGCCAAACTGAGCAATCGTGGGAGAAGAGCCTTGGTGAGAGAGGTAAAGAAGAACCCAAAGATCACTGTGGCTGAGCTCCAGAGATGCAGTAGGGAGATGGGAGAAAGTTCCACAAAGTCAACTATCACTGCAGCCCTCCACCAGTCGGGGCTTTATGGCAGAGTGGCCCGACGGAAGCCTCTCCTCAGTGCAAGACATATGAAAGCCCGCATAGAGTTTGACAAAAAACACATGAAGGACTCCCAGACTATGAGAAATAAGATTCTCTGGTCTGATGAGACCAAGATTGAACTTTTTGGCGTTAATTCTAAGCGGTATGTGTGAAGAAAACCAGGCACTGCTCATCACCTGCCCAATACAATCCCAACAGTGAAACATGGTGGTGGCAGCATCATGCTATGGGGGTGTTTTTCAGCTGCAGTGACAGGACGACTGGTTGCAATTGAAGGAAAGATGAATGCGGCCAAGTAGAGATATCCTGGAAGAAAACCTCTTCCAGAGTGCTCTGGACCTCAGACTGGGCCGAAGGTTCACCTTCCAACAAGACAATGACCCTAAGCACACAGCTAAAATAACAAAGGAGTGGCTTCAGAACAACTCTGTGACCATTCTTGACTGGCCCAGCCAGAGCCCTGACCTAAACCCAATGGAGCATCTCTGGAGAGACCTGAAAATGGCTGTCCACCAACGTTCACCATCCAACCTGACGGAACTGGAGAGGATCTGCAAGGAAGAATGGCAGAGGATCCCCAAATCCAGGTGTGGAAAGCTTGTTGCATCGTTCCCAAGAAGACTCATGGCTGTACGAGCTCAAAAGGGTGTTTCTACTCAATACTGAGCAAAGGGTCTGAATACTTATGACCATGTGATATTTCAGGTTTTCTGTTTTAATAAATTTGCACAAATTTCTACATTTCTGTTTTTTTCTGTCAAGATGGGGTGCTGAGTGTACATTAATGAGAAATAAAATGAACTTTTTTGATTTTAGCAAATGGCTGCAATGAAACAAAGAGTGAAACATTTAAAGGGGTCTGAATACTTTCCGTACCCACTGTACCTCAGGAATATAATATATCTCAGGAATATAATATACCTCAGGAATATAATATATCTCAGGAATATAATATACCTAAGGAATATAATATATCTCAAGAATATAATATACCTCAGGAATATAATATATCTAAGGAATATAATATATCTCAGGAATATAATATATCTCAGGAATATATCTCAGGAATATAATATACCTCAGGAATATAATATATCTCAGGAATATAATATATCTCAGGAATATAATATATCTAAGGAATATAATATATCTAAGGAATATAATGTATCTAAGAATATAATATATCTCAGGAATATAATCTCAGGAATATAATATATCTCAGGAATACTCAAGGAATATAATATATCTCAGGAATATAATGTATCTAGGAATATAATATATCTCAGGAATATAATATATCTCAGGAATATAATATATCTAAGGAATATAATATATCTAAGGAATATAATGTATCTAAGGAATATAATGTATCTAAGGAATATAATATATCTCAAGAATATAATATATCTCAGGAATATAATATATCTAAGGAATATAATGTATCTAAGGAATATAATGTATCTAAGGAATATAATATACCTCAGGAATATAATGTATCTAAGGAATATAATGTATCTAAGGAATATAATGTATCTAAGGAATATAATATATCTCAGGAATATAATATATCTAAGGAATATAATGTATCTAAGGAATATAATGTATCTAAGGAATATAATATACCTCAGGAATATAATATATCTCAGGAATATAATGTATCTAAGGAATATAATGTATCTAAGGAATATAATATACCTCAGGAATATAATATATCTAAGGAATATAATATATCTCAGGAATATAATGTATCTAAGGAATATAATGTATCTAAGGAATATAATATACCTCAGGAATATAATATATCTAAGGAATATAATGTATCTAAGGAATATAATGTATCTAAGGAATATAATATACCTCAGGAATATAATATATCTCAGGAATATAATGTATCTAAGGAATATAATGTATCTAAGGAATATAATGTATCTAAGGAATATAATATACCTCAGGAATATAATATATCTCAGGAATATAATGTATCTAAGGAATATAATGTATCTAAGGAATATAATATACCTCAGGAATATAATATATCTCAGGAATATATGTGTCTCTGTAGCAGCTCCTGTAGGTTCTCCAGCTCGCTCACCTTCGTTATCATCACACAGAGATGAGAGTCACATTGTTGACTGGATTTATTGGTGGATTTGATATAATGGCTGACATGGACGAGATTGTCTGAATCCTCTCAGCTGACCTCTGCTGGTAAGTGGAGCCACTGAAACAACCTCATCGGCGCGCCACCCTACGTAGTCATGTGACAAGAGCATGGGGGGGGGGGGGGGTTCGTGTATGTGTGCATCTTACCTGTGGGGTGGTCTGGACTGGTTGGACCACCTGAGTGGGGACACCAGGCGGGCTGGAGTCTGACAGACTGTCATTGGAGTGAACAGAGCCCTCTGAGGACGACACAACAGGAGGAAGGAGAGACGTCTCATCAGCTGATCAAACAAATCTCCCATGATAAAACCCTCCACCGCCCCGACGGGCTCAGTACTCACGACATACTGCTTCAAAATCGTAGTAAAGGCCGCCGCAGAACATCCTGCCGCTAAGTTTCTTTCTGACTTTCCTGAGGAAAGACTCAGCGAGGAGGACGAGGAAGAGTGTGTCGGTGCAACTCTCCGCTCGTCCTTATATCGTGCGTGCAGGAGGACAGCCTTGGACAGCTAATCTCCCCAGATGGAGGAGAAATCCCTCCATCTTGTAAACATGCAGATCAGATGAGAGAGAGAAATGAGAGATACATGTGGGCTGATAAGAGCGGGAGAAAATAGAGGATGGAGGCGAGGAGGGATATTCACTCTTTTTTGTGCCCTTCAAGTGAGAAAACATTTACTTGTCCTGCGTCCCACTGAGCTGCTCTTCCTCATGATTTACCTGTAGTGACACTACAACAAGCCCATTCAGCAGGAATGAATATTCAATAAGGACTTATTACCAGAGACCTCCCAGTGTGTCCTACTGGCTCATCTCCTCTATCGAGCATCTACTTTTATATCTAAATGTCACAGCAGGGGGAAAACAGCCCATCATGACTTCACTCATCGGTTTGTGAACTGTTGTTTTGAATGCTTGTCTGGTATTTAGGGCTGTCGCCATCTTGTTTTTTTGGAGCCACGAGTGACCATATGTTGATTTAGCGAGGGGCGGATCTAACCGACAACCCGAGTCCACTAGACAGGCCACATGACTACACTCCAGGCATGTCAATCAAACCAGGCACACCCCCAAACATAGCTCTCTTTGAGCTAAGGAATAGCTCTCTTTGAGGTCTAATATCTAATTTAATTTCAAATTATTTCCAGAAGGACCACCAGGACACTAATCTGAATTAAGATAATGACACCACGATTTGTAGAATGTTTTTTTATTGATTTTGTTTTTCATGAGAGAAGTTTACTTTTTGGTCTTTTGAGCCAGAGGTTTTTTGTAGTCAGCCCCTGGTGGCCCTCAGTTGTACTACACTTAAAATACACTTCGGCCTGGACGAAACCATGAATGTGATATTAATCAGTCAAAGCCATTCATGCAGTCCTGACAGTAACCAAAACAGACCATTTAAGAATTGAACTATTTGGTTTTCAATCACCTGTCACATCAATCAAGTCTATATGACATCACGTATCAGATATTTGCTGCTTACAGGGAACGAACACGGTGTTTTGCTTTGTAATTCTACAGCTTAAAGATTAATATCTTATTAAGATATAGCTTGTATTTTAGTATGAAGGGAGGAATGCCTGATTTCCACAGACAAGCCGCGGGCCCGCCAGCCTCTCACTCTGGGTGAAAGTGCAGCGTGTTATCTGATACTAGCAGGCAAAAAGATCTACGAATAGATGGCCCTAAAATAAACATACATATAGGCACCAGAGAATTCTCTCTTATTCCCTTCAATTAACAACATATTTTGAAATATAAACTGTTTTGTTTCTGTCTGAGCATTTTGTTTTGTTTTTTAATTCAGGAATTTCAGAGACCTAAATTTATTTGATATTATTAAGATCTGAAAAGGTTCGAGGTCTTGTACACACATTGCATTAGTTACTATAGATACCGGATCATCAAATGTTCTGCACTACTACAGGAATTATAAGTTTAAAGCCATGTTGATGTAACAATTATAAAAAAACACAATTTTTCTGTGGCAGTAAGAGCAGCAGACAAGAAGTGAAGTGAGGTTCCATCCATGTTCCCACGTTTGGGAGCCGAGCAACCACGTCCATCAGCTCAGTCTGTTCTCACAAAGTCAGCCGAACACTACATCGGTGTTTTTATCAATTCTGGTGGGACTCTCAAAAAACAAAACATTAAGTAGTTACTAAATCAACCAAAATGAAGCTGGCGTCATTCATTTTCACAAACTCCAAAATAAGACGAGCAGCAGGACATAAAATATTGATTATTTATGGACATTGTTTGTTCTTGAAATAACAGCTGGAACACACGATCTTTTCCACCCATTTTTTTTTTTTTTTCACAACCTACATGATTCAAATGGTGGAAACTCCTGATTCAGTGATCAGCTCATTGTTTCTAAAGAGAAGAGTCTCCAATCTGTTGAACCACAATAATACACCACAGTCTGAGGGGGAGTAAAGGCAGTTTTTGAGAGTGACCCAAAAAACTAAAGTTTCAGCTTAACCCATGCAGGTATTTCTCCTACTGGGAAATGGATCCAATATTCCAACCTCAGTGATAGAAATAGTGAAAAATGGCCATTTAAGATTCCCACAGCACGTGGTGACCTCATCCAATTAAATTTATCTTTGTCCAACCAAAAGTCCAAAACCCAAACATATTTAATTTGCAATCAAATCTAGAAATTCTTAATTTCTAAAGGCCTTGAACTAATAAACATCTGAATATTTCCTTGACAAATGACTCAATTACTCTGTGATGAAACGTATTGATGATTAACTGTGAAAATCAATGGTTTCATTAATATTTGATACCACTTTTTTTTATTGAACTGGTCAAAAGATGGTGGACCCTAGTAAATAATAACAAGTACTTTAATGCATAATAAACATTCATACTACTACGACTGTGACTGCAGCTTGTTCAGGCTGTGTGCCATGTCATGTCCTCCCGCTGCTAACATGCGCTTTAACGTGTGTTATGCCTTTGTGAGCACAGTATTCAGTACGAAGGCATATGTCAGTCATTCCTCACCTGTAACCGTGACGATGATGTACTGAGGCGAGCTGCTCTGACCGTTACTCTTCTGGACCGCAGAGTGCTGGATATCAGGGGTCACGTAGTGCTGCGTGGGAGTCGTCAGAACCACTGCCTTCTGGCTCTGGGCCTGGGCGGGCGGCGCTGGAGAACAAAGCGCATCCTGTCCCGTCTTGGAGGCAGCGGCTGATTGGTTCGCTGACGAAATGGTTCCAGAGGTCGCTGGGATCTCCGACAGGAAGTTTGCCGTCTTTACGGATGAGGGTGTGGTGGCTGCAGGTGTTGCTATGGTTACGGTGTTGGCCGGCTGAGGCTGAAGGTCCTCCGAGTATCCAGAAGTTGCCATGGCAACCAATGCTTTGAGCCACTAGTTCTGTGGATAAGAAAGAGACGGACTGCATTAATGAAAGTGCTGCAAACATCAGATGAGACGCACCTTTCTGTGTCTCACGTGTACATGTGTGTGTGTGTGTGTGTGTGTGTGTGTGTGTGTGTTAGTTAGTGTGTGTGTCTCTGTGTGTGTGTGTGTGTGTGTTAGTGTGTGTGTGTGTGTGTGTGTGTGTGTGTGTGTGTGTGTGTGTGTGTGTGTGTGTGTGTGTGTGTGTGTGTCTCTGTGTGTGTGTGTGTTAGTGTGTGTGTGTCTCTGTGTGTGTGTGTGTGGAATATAAACCAGAGGAGGAAGTCAGGCTTTTGTCTGAGACTCAGCAGTAGTTTAGAGTCTTTCCTGTTTGCTCCAGTATGAAACAGTGCGATCTTCAGCAATATAAATAAAGAATTATCCAAGTTTACAGATAAAAAGATTCGTAGACGTCGACCATGACATTTCAAGTGAAATAAAACAACTAAATAAAAATGAGGAAACACGTGACTGTGGACAGTTTCAGATTGTACAACTAAACTAGTAATCGGAGCCATGAGGCCGCTGGAGGGTCGGAGGGGGGCTCGGAGGGTCGGAGGGGGGTCGGAGGGGGCTCGGAGGGTTGGAGGGGGGTCGGAGGGTTGGAGGGGGGGTCGGAGGGGGGCTGGAGGGTTGGAGGGGGGGAGTCCGAGGGGGGTCGGAGGGTCCTCCGCCGTCCGCCCCCTCTGACCCCCTCGGACCCTCCGACCCCCCTCTGACCCCCCCCTCGGACCCTCCGACCCCCCTCTGACCCCCCCCTCCCACCCTCTGACCCCCCCCTCTGACCCCCCGACCGTCCGACCCCCCTCGGACCCTCGGACCCCCCTCTGACTCCCCTCCGACCCTCTGACCCCCCCTCGGACCCTCCGACCCCCCCTCTGACCCCCCCCCTCGGACCCTCCGACCCCCCTCTCTGACCCTCCCCTCTGACCCCCCTCGGACCCTCTGACCCCCCCCCCCGACCGACCGTCCGACCCTCTGACCCCCCCTCGGACCCTCCGACCCCCCCTCTGACCCCCCTCTCGACCCTCCGACCCCCCTCTGACCCCCCTCCCCCTCTGACCCCCCTGACCCCCCTCGGACCCTCTGACCCCCCCTCCGACCCTCTGACCCCCCCTCGGACCCTCCGACCCCCCCTCGGACGCACCGACAGACTCAATGTCACCTAAAACTTTGGTAAAGATGGTGAAACAGACTGAGCTCGTGTCACGTGACCAGCTCGGTGTGTTTGTTTCTGAACGCGGTAGCTTCCCCTGCTAGCCGTTCACACCGACTTATGACGTTGAAGCGAGCTAGCCAGTTGCTAACGGCTCATGTTGGATATTCAGTAAATCTGCGGCCATCAATCACACCTCGTTATAGTTCCGCGGTGATCGAAACTGTCAGAAACAACCTCAACGGGCTGACAAACGGGCTAAAAAAGTACGATTGTCAGTCCAACACACCCGCCATCTTGTGCTCCGATCACCGATCTGACATCGTCATAACAACCGTGAAGAAGAGCCGCTTCATCGGCGCCACTTCCACGTTCACGCTCGTGACTACAAACAAGCACACGGAAATAATTCACCGGAAATTTAAACGAGAATTCAGAGATATTGTACTTTTTCACCTTTTTATCCTCGTATTGTCCTTTTTAGTCGTTAAAGGGTTTTTTCCTTTAGATTTAGGTTGTTGTTGTTGACTCCCGTTGCTTGGTTCTCGTCGCCAGGACTACCGTGACTATGGCGCCGAGCCTTCACCGGGGCAACTGTTGCTATCGTCCTGTCGTTGCCCCGCCCTATACTAAATGCTGATTGGTTGACTGGGGAGGTGGTCGCAGCGTCAGTGAAATAATCGATAGCTAATTGGTTGGCAGTTCCTGTCTGTTACTTTCACCAAATGACCACCGGTGATGTTCATTTTTGTGATTGCTCAGAATGTCAAACAGTTGGAGGGGAAATGATGAAATGTCCTTTCATTCATTTCACACATGATGTTGCTTATCTGCCGCACATAAATATGTGTTATTGTGCAACGTTTAGAGGTTCTCCACTGGTTTGTCAGACAGGATGTGTGTATGTGTGAATGGATAGTGATCAGCAGAGATTGCGCTGTGTGACACGGCAGCAACCCAAATGATGTCAGGGACAGAAAGGCCAACAAAAGGTCACAGGTGATTAGATTGCCATGACCCCCCAGCATCTTTCACTACATAATCACAACTTTTCTTTTTCTCTGTGTGCATTGTAGTCTGAAAAGGTCTCCAGTCTTATCTCCGGGCGTGACAGAGAGTGGACCTGAGTTGAGGTCCTTCTCTGAGATGTGCAGCCTATATAAAGCTGGTGAGGCTGTCCACCAAGAAACACTCATCGTAGAGACACTTCAACAAGTTTCCAGCATTTGAGATACCTGCGGCATCGTTTCTCTTCCAGCATGTGGAAGGCGGCCTTCTTGACCCTGGGCTTGTTGGTGGCGCTGGCCAACCGGGTGCACTCCAATGAAGTCAATCCCTCTTTTTATGGGGTGAAGCTGTGTGGAAGAGAGTTCATACGAGCCGTCATCTTCACCTGCGGTGGTTCTCGCTGGAGGAGAAGCGCAGGAGATTTGGGTAAGACTGTGGATACAAGTTTATTTTTTATGATGCACCATGTTTTCTGACAGGGATGAGGGGGAATGCATCTCCATTGTACCCCCCATCCCTGATAGCAGACGGAGTTCAGGGCTTTCTATTTGAATATGTCAGTCAAGTCCAAATGACTCATTGAGCCTTTCTCTAACTGAGGGTTGTGAAAGTTAGAATTTATGATCACCACTCTGACTCTGAAATATTAGCAGCCTACCTAAAGTCAAATCACATTGTATTGATAAATGCTCCCACTGGGATGTCCTACCTGTTTGGAAAATGTTTTTTTTTTTTTTTTTTTTAAACTACTGCCTGTAGTTTAACCGTAATATTAAGAGATTTACTTCTTCTTTTTTTTACCAGCTCTTATTGGAGGAGAGACCTTTGATCTATGGGATAAAAATCCCATCCCTCAACTTCCCAACAAGCAGGAGCCTGCAGAGTCCCAAGCATGGAAAGATCAGACGTTGGATGTTGCATCTGTGGCTGCTGGTTTCAGCCGGTCAGCTCGCTCTCTGATCTCGGAGAACGTGTTGGAGGCTCTACGCAGCGTAGATAGGAAAGGACGGGACGTCGTGGTCGGACTGTCCAACGCTTGCTGCAAGTGGGGCTGCAGCAAGAGTGAAATCAGCTCTCTGTGCTGAACTGCTGTTTCTTCAACGTCCTGTACATCTCGTCCTGTCACTGAAGGAGACGTTATCTTCTCTCACAGTCCATGTGTTGACTATTTATACATAAAAGTGAATGTATAATCAGAATTTGTTTGCTGTGGTCATCAGATTAATATATTTGTCGAATAAAGCTTTGAGTATATGAACGTTTTGTTCCTTTTAAAAATAAGATATGGTCAAATTTTTTTTTTTTAGAACACTTCCACTTTTCCAAACCCTTGTTTCATAAACACAGTTTTGACAAGGATTTCGAAATAAAGGAAGTGGTGGTGACTAATGACTACAGAGTGGCAGGATACCCAATACATGAGAGCTGCTGTCTGGGATTCTTCAGGGGAAACAATATGACAGATTTGTAATTCAATGACATTCATTGCAACCAGCCTGGAACAGCTTCAAGGTGAACATGGTGTTTTTTGCTCCTTATCCACACAGAGTTGAAATTTCACAGTTATATCGAGACATTATCAACAAAACTGGGTTTAAAAAAACTGAAGTTTACTGTAGTATTATTTGTTGCAATGCCACTACTTCAAAAATATATTAGTCCTTATAATACACAAGTTCAAATATATACAAATACAAAATAGAGAAGAACAAACAAAAAAGAATGAAAGAACAATATCATTTATCACTAGGGGAAATAATTTAACAGTGCAGGCTGCTCTGGTTTTATATGCCATTTGCTTTAGACAGTGTTAATAAATGTATTGTATGAAGTGTTTGCTAAAGCCAAGAAAGCATTGTTTCTAAAGTGTCATTCATGGATATGGAATTTGGCCATTATGATATCAATAATTATCATGTGTTTTCTTGAATTTCGATTTTCCAAGAGACCAAAAAATACATTCTTTCAAAGTGAGGTAGATATTTCATCAACATTTTGTGTGACTGACAAAATAAATGCACAATAGTTTCTGGACAATCATCCCAAACAACAGTTTTGAGTAAAATTCAGGACATTTGTTAAACTGTATATGTGATGAGGTATTAATTAAGTAAAAGCTTTCCTCCACATCATCCACACAGCACAGTGTCCCTGTTATTGTGTCCACGCCCTTCATCCTTCATACAAACACATTCAGCACTTAAAGGCTGCAGGTGCTGAAACTGGCGCCATCTGGTGGTCATCAATGAAACAACACAAAACAATGCACATGTCACGTCTCTCCGCAGCATTCAAAGTACACGATCTGTTTGTATTAATTAAGCCAGTTTGAAGACAGAACGATACACTGACTTTTATTTAATATATATTGTTCTGTAAAGACAATGGGAACATTAGTTTCGGCCGACTTGTTACCTCGGGGCTCAACTGTCGGTCCAGTACGGAAGCCGAATGCGATCAAACTGATCTCCCGGCTTGATTGCGAGGCATGCGATCTGTGTCACATCCCAGCTAGCCTAGCAACCACACGGACTCTCGGACCGGCGGCTTGTCTTCAGCGGCGGAACCTTCGTGATCGTTCCTTTCATGTTCTCTGTCGCAGCGCAGCAGGTTCTAGAGAAACAGATTTCTGGAGAACAGCAGGTAAACCTCCACCCTCCACCCTCCACCCTCCGCGCTACTTCAGGAGGGTGCTAGCAGAGATGCTACCGGTAGCTGGTCGGTCTGCTTGTTCACGTTAACCGGAAACATTCGTGTCGTTTCGGTCGCTTCGATCACAAACACAACTTTAGCAGCGCAGCATGACGTCATGATAACAGACGGAAGACCGCCGGAACACCTGAGAACAGGTAAATACCGGAGCGACGCTAAGCTAGCCTGCTAGCTGGACGAGGCTCCGCCGTCCGGCCTGTTGGAGCAGAAAGCTCCTCAGGACGGAGGTCCGGTCCGGTCCAGGTTCGGTCCATCGGTCCGGTCCATCGGTCCGGTCCGGTCCCGGTCCATCGATCCGGTCCATCAGTCCGGTCCATCGGTCTGGTCCATCGGTCCGGTCCAGGTTCGGTCCATCGGTCCGGTCCATCGGTCTGGTCCATCGGTTCGGTCCCGGTCAATCGATCCGGTCCATCGGTCCGGTCCAGGCCCGGTCCATTGGTCCGGTCCTGGTCCATCGATCCGGTCCAGGCCCGGTCCATCGGTCTGGTCCGGTCCATCGGTCTGGTCCATCGGTCCGGTCCCGGTCCATCGATCCGGTCCATCGGTCCGGTCCAGGCCCGGTCCATCGGTCTGGTCCGGTCCATCGGTCTGGTCCATTGGTCCGGTCCTGGTCCATCGATCCAGTCCAGGCCCGGTCCATCGGTCTGGTCCGGTCCATCGGTCTGGTCCATCGGTCCGGTCCCGGTCCATCGATCCGGTCCATCGGTCCGGTCCAGGCCCGGTCCATCGGTCTGGTCCGGTCCATCGGTCTGGTCCATTGGTCCGGTCCTGGTCCATCGATCCAGTCCAGGCCCGGTCCATCGGTCTGGTCCCGGTCCATCGATCCGGTCCATCGGTCCAGTCCAGGCCCGGTCCATCGGTCTGGTCCGGTCCATCGGTCTGGTCCATTGGTCCGGTCCTGGTCCATCGATCCGGTCCAGGCCCGGTCCATCGGTCTGGTCCGGTCCATCGGTCTGGTCCCGGTCCATCGATCCGGTCCATCGGTCCGGTCCAGGTCCGGTCCATCAGTCCGGTCCAGGTTCATCGGTCTGGTCCATCGGTCCGGTCCAGGTTCGGTCCATCGGTCCGGTCCATCGGTCTGGTCCATCGGTCTGGTCCCGGTCCATCGATCCGGTCCATCGGTCCGGTCCAGGTCCGGTCCATCAATCCGGTCCAGGTTCATCGGTCTGGTCCATCGGTCCGGTCCAGGTCCGGTCCATCAGTCCGGTCCAGGTTCATCGGTCTGGTCCATCGGTTCGGTCCATCGGTCCGGTCCATCGGTCTGGTCCATCGGTCTGGTCCCGGTCCATCGATCCGGTCCAGGTCCGGTCCATCAATCCGGTCCAGGTTCATCGGACCGGTCCATCGGTCCGGTCCATCGATCCGGTCCATCGGTCCGGTCCAGGCCCGGTCCATCGGTCTGGTCCGGTCCATCGGTCTGGTCCATCGGTCCAGGTCCGGTCCAGGTCCGGTCCATCGGTCCGGACCGGTCCATCGGTCGTCACCACGAACAGAAAACGTTCATCGACTTCTTGTTTTCAGGAACATTAATATTTACAATGAAATCAGTTTTCTGTCTCGTTACTGTGAAATTTAGTTATTTGGAGTTGTGACATCATGAGAGTGTGTGTGTGTGTGTGTGTGTGTGTGTGTGTGTGTGTGTGTGTGTGTGTGTGTGTGTGTGTGTGTGTGTGTGTGTGTGTGTGTGTGTGTGTGTGTGTGTGTGTGTGTGTGTGTGTGTGTGTGTGTGTGTGTGTGTGTGTGTGTGTGTGTGTGTGTGTGTGTGTGTGTGTGTGTGTGTGTGTGTGTGTGTGTGTGTGTGTGTGTGTGTGTGTCTGTGTGTGTGTGTGTGTGTGTGTGTGTGTGTGTGTGTGTGTGTGTGTGTGTGTGTGTGTGTGTGTGTGTGTGTGTGTGTGTGTGTGTGTGTGTGTGTGTGTGTGTGTGTGTGTGTGTGTGTGTGTGTGTGTGTGTGTGTGTGTGTGTGTCTGTGTGTGTCTGTGTGTGTGTGTCTGTGTGTGTGTGTGTGTGTGTTAGGATGGAGTGGCAGCCGGATGAACAGGGTCTCCAGCAGGTGCTTCAGCTGCTCAAGGACTCCCAGTCTCCGGACACAGCGACGCAGAGGGCGGTGCAGGAGGTATCCTCACCTGGCTGGTGACACGTGTCATGGGACGGGTCCATACTGGTGTGTGTGTGTGTGTGTGTGTGTGTGTGTGTGTGTGTGTGTGTGTGTGTGTGTGTGTGTGTGTGTGTGTGTGTGTGTGTGTGTGTGTGTGTGTGTGTGTGTGTGTGTGTGTGTGTGTGTGTGTGTGTGTGTGTGTGTGTGTGTGTGTGTGTGTGTGTGTGTGTGTGTGTGTGTGTGTGTGTGTGTGTGTGTGTGTGTGTGTGTGTGTGTGTGTGTATGTGGTTGAACTCCTTAACAGATACCACAGAAACTGGAGCAGCTCAACCAGTTTCCAGATTTCAACAACTATCTCATCTTTGTCCTCACGAGCCTGAAATCTGAGGGTTCGTATGTACAACGTTAAAACCAGTTAAAACCTTTCTCGCTTTACTCGTCCCATGAAAACTGGTCTGTATCCATCCTCCTCCTTTATGTTTTAAAACTGGTCTGTATCCATCCTCCTCCTTCATGTTTTAAAACTGGTCTGTATCCATCCTCCTCCTTCATGTTTTAAAACTGGTCTGTATCCATCCTCCTCCTTCATGTTTTAAAACTGGTCTGTATCCAACCTCCTCCTTCATGTTTTAAAACTGGTCTGTATCCATCCTCCTCCTTCATGTTTTAAAACTGGTCTGTATCCATCCTCCTCCTTCATGTTTTAAAACTGGTCTGTATCCATCCTCCTCCTTCATGTTTTAAAACTGGTCTGTATCCATCCTCCTCCTTCATGTTTTAAAACTGGTCTGTATCCATCCTCCTCCTTCATGTTTTAAAACTGGTCTGTATCCATCCTCCTCCTTCATGTTTTAAAACTGGTCTGTATCCATCCTCCTCCTTCATGTTTTAAAACTGGTCTGTATCCATCCTCCTCCTTCATGTTTTAAAACTGGTCTCCTCCTCCTTCATGTTTTAAAACTGGTCTGTATCCAACCTCCTCCTTCATGTTTTAAAACTGGTCTGTATCCAACCTCCTCCTTCATGTTTTAAAACTGGTCTGTATCCATCCTCCTCCTTCATGTTTTAAAACTGGTCTGTATCCATCCTCCTCCTTCATGTTTTAAAACTGGTCTGTATCCATCCTCCTCCTTCATGTTTTAAAACTGGTCTGTATCCATCCTCCTCCTTCATGTTTTAAAACTGGTCTGTATCCAACCTCCTCCTTTATGTTTTAAAACTGGTCTGTATCCAACCTCCTTTATGTTTTAAAACTGGTCTGTATCCATCCTCCTCCTTCATGTTTTAAAACTGGTCTGTATCCAACCTCCTCCTTCATGTTTTAAAACTGGTCTGTATCCATCCTCCTCCTTCATGTTTTAAAACTGGTCTGTATCCAACCTCCTCCTTCATGTTTTAAAACTGGTCTGTATCCATCCTCCTCCTTCATGTTTTAAAACTGGTCTGTATCCAACCTCCTCCTTCATGTTTTAAAACTGGTCTGTATCCATCCTCCTCCTTCATGTTTTAAAACTGGTCTGTATCCAACCTCCTCCTTTATGTTTTAAAACTGGTCTGTATCCAACCTCCTCCTTCATGTTTTAAAACTGGTCTGTATCCATCCTCCTCCTTTATGTTTTAAAACTGGTCTGTATCCATCCTCCTCCTTCATGTTTTAAAACTGGTCTGTATCCATCCTCCTCCTTTATGTCTGTATCCATCCTCCTCCTTCATGTTTTAAAACTGGTCTGTATCCAACCTCCTCCTTTATGTTTTAAAACTGGTCTGTATCCAACCTCCTCCTTTATGTTTTAAAACTGGTCTGTATCCATGTTTTAAAACTGGTCTGTATCCATCCTCCTCCTTTATGTTTTAAAACTGGTCTGTATCCAACCTCCTCCTTCATGTTTTAAAACTGGTCTGTATCCAACCTCCTCCTTCATGTTTTAAAACTGGTCTGTATCCATCCTTCCTTCATGTTTTAAAACTGGTCTGTATCTGTATCCTCCTCCTTCATGTTTTAAAACTGGTCTGTATCCATCCTCCTCCTTCATGTTTTAAAACTGGTCTGTATCTAACCTCCTCCTTCATGTTTTAAAACTGGTCTGTATCCAACCTCCTCCTTCATGTTTTAAAACTGGTCTGTATCTAACCTCCTCCTTCATGTTTTAAAACTGGTCTGTTTCCTCCTTCATGTTTTAAAACTGGTCTGTATCCATCCTCCTCCTTCATGTTTTAAAACTGGTCTGTATCCATCCTCCTCCTTCATGTTTTAAAACTGGTCTGTATCCATCCTCCTCCTTCATGTTTTAAAACTGGTCTGTATCCATCCTCCTCCTTCATGTTTTAAAACTGGTCTGTATCCATCCTCCTCCTTCATGTTTTAAAACTGGTCTGTATCCATCCTCCTCCTTCATGTTTTAAAACTGGTCTGTATCCATCCTCCTCCTTCATGTTTTAAAACTGGTCTGTATCCATCCTCCTCCTTCATGTTTTAAAACTGGTCTGTATCCATCCTCCTCCTTCATGGTCTCCAGACGAGCCGACTCGCTCGCTGAGCGGTCTGATCCTGAAGAACAACGTGAAGGCTCACTACCAGAACTTCCCTCCCAACGTGGCCGACTTCATCAAACGCGAATGCCTGAACAACATCGGAGATCCGTCGCCGCTCATCAGAGCTACGATTGGTGGGTGCATCAGGGAGGTGGAGGTGGAGGGAGGTGGGTGGGTGTATCAGGGAGGTGGAGGGGGGTGGGTGTATCAGGGAGAGGGAGGTGGAGGGAGGTGGGTGGGTGTATCAGGGAGGTGGAGGGGGGTGGGTGTATCAGGGAGAGGGAGGTGGAGGGAGATAGGTGTATCAGGGAGGTGGAGGGGGTGGGTGTATCGGAGAGGGAGGGAGGGAGATGGAGGGAGGTGGAGGGAGGAAGTGGTGTGAGTCAGGCTGTTATGTAGGTGTGTGTGTGTGTCTGTGTGTGTGTGTGTGTGTGTGTGTGTGTGTGTGTGTGTGTGTGTGTGTGTGTGTGTGTGTGTGTGTGTCTGTGTGAGCCAGCGGTGTGTAAATGTTAGAAATGTGTCCTCAGTTTTAAAGTTTGTTTGTTGACTCGTCATCATGAAGGTATTCTGATCACCACCATCGCCTCCAAAGGAGAGCTGCAGACTTGGCCGGAGCTGCTGCCTCAACTCTGTAATCTGCTCAACTCAGAGGACTATAACACCTGCGAGGTCACACACACACACACACACACACACACACACACACACACACACACACACACACACACACACACACACACACACACACACACACACACACACACACACACACACACACACACAGCTTTTGGGATGTTTTGGTGAAAATAAGATTTGGGTCATGTTCCTTAGTTTTTATCTCGGTTGTGTCGTTCAGGGATCTTTTGGAGCGCTGCAGAAGATCTGTGAGGATTCATCAGAGCTGCTGGACAGCGATGCTCTGAACAGACCTCTCAACATCATGATCCCCAAATTCCTCCAGTTTTTCAAACACTGCAGCCCCAAAATCAGGTCAGCGACCCTCTCGTCTTCTTCTGTCTGCCAGTAGTTTGTCTCTCGTCTCCTCAGCCTCCATCATTAAAACCTCCTTGTTTCAGGTCTCATGCCATCGCGTGTGTGAACCAGTTCATCATCGGCCGAGCTCAGGCTCTGATGGATAACATCGACACCTTCATCGAGGTGAGCAATTCAACAGTTTTATCAAACATCTGCCAAGTGTTTTGTGCGTGTTTCTCTCTGGACTTCCTTCTTGTCCGTCTCCTTTGATCTGATGGTGCAGAAGCAGAGCAGCAATACGACTTCCACATAAAACTGCTTCCAGCTATTTTTTTTTATAAAAGCAGTGCAGTGTGGAAGAACCGGAAATCCTTTTCTAGGTTTCATGATGGACTGTTGGTGAAAAACAGCAAAAGAAGGGAGATATTTGGTGAATCAGCAGGATTGCACTCAGTGTTTTATCGTGGAGTTGACTTGCTTCATCTGAAATAGAGGACTTCTGCTGACATCAGAAATAAACAATTAGATTTTAATAAAATATGCTGGTAGGCTTATTAAACATCAGGGAGGGCAAACACTCACTCGCATCATTCATTTCCTTTACAGTTAATAATCAGAGCAGCATGTCGTGGGTAAAAGTTTTTATGAGTGCAGTAAAGTCAACTTCAGTCAAGTTCACCAGAATTTCTGTCGCTGTGCTTTTATTTTGAAGGTCCTACATTTCCTGCGCTGCAGAAGCAGCCTGCTGCCGGCGTTCGCTCTTATTCAGCATTTGTAAACATGGTTGGGATTTAATAATTGCCTTTTTATTTCATGTTTCATACAGTTCAATTTAGATTCTTTAACCCTGATGAGCATCACCAGTTTAAACTTGTTTAAAAAGCCTACATGCCACTAATTCCAGATATATTCGCCCAAAATACATTTGAATGGCTCAGATATTTGGGTCAGGACTTAACGAGTCAGGAAGCTGGTCGTGAGGCTTCACCGGTCCAGAACCACTGATTTAGACAAACATCTGACGTCTGCATCCAGGAGGGAGGTGCAACGCTCAGGAGGGAGGTGGAGAGGGCAGGAGGTGCAGCGCTCAGGAGGGAGGTGGAGAGGGCAGGAGGTGCAGCGCTCAGGAGGTGCAGCGCTCAGTACGCACGCACCTCCTCTGCTCACCTTTTTTACTGGAGGAAACGCTCTTCAGGCGCCTTTTTAAACTGTCAAGATGTGAATGTAGCAAAGTGTAACCGATTAAACTGCATGTTTGGATATTATTCTTATTATTAACCTTCTTCGGTGTTTGTTCATCTGGACTCTCCTCTCTCCTCTCTCCTGCTCTGTCCTTCATCCAGAGTCTGTTCGCGCTGGCCGGTGACGAGGACAGCGAGGTGCGGAAGAACGTGTGCAGGGCTCTCGTCATGCTGCTGGAGGTCCGCATCGACCGCCTCATCCCACACATGCACAGCATCATCCAGGTGAGCGTTGGCCTCACACACACCGCCCTAAACACACATCTGTCTGCCTCATGATCAGCTGTTGTTGTTGTTGTTGTGGTGATTGTTGTTGTTGTTGTTGTTGTCGTCGTCCAGTACATGCTGCAGCGGACTCAGGACCCGGATGAGAACGTGGCTCTGGAGGCCTGTGAGTTCTGGCTGACTCTGGCTGAACAGCCCATCTGTAAGGAGGCTCTGTCTGGCCACTTGGTTCAGTAAGTGTTACCATGACAACAGGACGCTGGTCTGGATTGATGTCTCGAGGATTTTATTTGTGTTGTAATGCTGTTTTCTGTCTCTTGCTTTCAGACTGATCCCTATCTTGGTGAATGGGATGAAATACTCCGAGATCGACATTATTCTTCTGAAGGTTAGCTGATCTTTACACAAACTGTCTTCTCGTCTTCGTCTCGTTTACCTGTTTCCCTTCTGCGTCCACGTTCATCCCTGCAGGGCGACGTCGAGGAGGACGAGACGGTTCCAGACAGCGAGCAAGACATCAAGCCTCGCTTCCACAAGTCCCGCACGGTCACTCTGCAGCACGAAGGAGGGGAGGGGGAGGAGGGGGAGGACATCGATGAAGACGAGGACGACGACGACGACACGCTGTCTGACTGGAACCTACGTACGTGTACACACATGCAGTTACATCAGAGATGACGTAAGGACATGGTAGCGCATGGAAAGACACGACGACGGGACTTTTCTGGGTTTTTAGCTGCTGCTTTCTTTTTCATTTGGTGTTTATGAATGTATTTCTGAATCAGGAGCCCATTACAGGAACAGAAACACGAGGGAACTGAAGCGTGTGATGAATTCATCGTCTCTGAATCCAAGCAACACATTTACATATCATCTAAGCGATATTCTTTAGATTATAACAGCACGTTGAGTCGGTTTGTGAACATGAATTTCAAAATAAGGGTTGGAATCAAATAGATTTTGGCCAGAAGGCTAATGGTGGTGAGGATTTAAAACACAGCCTGTCAGGCCAAGTGATAACGATCTGTATTATGGAACTGAAATGACATGTTTATCATTTTTAACTTTTATTCTGCATCTCTCCAGGGAACATTTGTCCAGTTTGTAAGTTATTTCATGATGACACTGTCTCCTGTCTTTCAGGGAAGTGTTCGGCTGCCGCGCTGGACGTTCTTGCCAACGTGTTTCGTGAGGAGCTGCTGCCTCATCTGCTGCCGCTGCTCAAAGGCCTCCTGTTCCATCCTGACTGGGTCATCAAGGAGTCCGGCATCTTGGTGCTGGGCGCCATCGCTGAAGGTGAGACGGCACCAACTACCATCAACATACAACGTACTGCAGTGAAAGAGATGTGACTTTTAAAGATCTTTGGAATCAGATACTTTTATTTTCATTTGATCTTTTCTCATTTTCACAGTGTTGAACATGTGAACAAAAACCTTTTTGTCCCTCCAGGCTGTATGCAGGGGATGGTACCTTACCTGCCTGAGCTCATCCCCCACCTCATCCAGTGTTTATGCGACAAGAAGGCCTTGGTCCGCTCCATCGCCTGCTGGACGCTCAGTCGCTACGCCCACTGGGTGGTCAGCCAGCCCCCCGACGCCCACCTCAAACCCCTCATGACCGAGCTCCTCAAACGCATCCTGGACGGCAACAAAAGGGTGCAGGAGGCTGCGTGCAGGTACAGCTCCTACTTTCCTCCTCATGTTCCTGCATCCTCTCACTTCCTGCTCACGTGTCCTCCTCTCCCATCTCATCCTCCCTCAGTGCGTTTGCCACGCTGGAGGAGGAGGCCTGCACGGAGCTGGTCCCGTACCTCAGCTTCATCCTGGACACGCTGGTTTTTGCCTTTGGGAAGTACCAGCACAAGAACCTGCTCATTCTCTATGATGCCATAGGAACACTAGCAGACTCTGTGGGGCACCACCTCAACCAGCCTGTGAGCCCCAAACACACACACACACACACACACACACACACACACACACACACACACACACACACACACACACACACACACACACACACACACACACACACTGCCCCGTCTGTGTGGTGACATGTTGGATTGGTGCTCAGGAACACATGAATCACAGACAACCCTGTTTTCAGGAGTACATCCAGAAGCTGATGCCTCCGCTGATAGCGAAATGGAACGAGCTGAAGGACGAGGACAAAGATCTCTTCCCTCTGCTGGAGTGTCTGTCGTCTGTCGCTACGGCGCTGCAGAGCGGCTTCCTCCCGTACTGCGAGCCCGTCTACCAGCGCTGCGTCACCCTGGTCCAGAAGACGCTGGCTCAGGCCATGGTGAGCCAAACACCTTCCTCCCCTCACATGGACTTTAAACAGGCCATTCATGTTTCAGCTGCTTTACATCAATGTCACTGTGTGTGTGTGTGTGTGTGTGTGTGTGTGTGTGTGTGTGTGTGTGTGTGTGTGTGTGTGTGTGTGTGTGTGTGTGTGTGTGTGTGTGTGTGTGCGCGCGCGTTATGTGTGTGCGTGCCTCTCAGATGTACAGCCAGCAGCCGGACCAGTATGAAGCGCCCGACAAGGACTTCATGATTGTGGCTCTGGATCTTTTAAGCGGCTTGGCTGAGGGACTCGGTGGCCACGTGGACACTCTGGTGGCCCGCAGTAATATCATGACCCTGCTCTTCCAGTGCATGCAGGTGAGGAGAACAGTGTGTGTGTGTGTGTGTGTGTGTGTGTGTGTGTGTGTGTGTGTGTGTGTGTGTGTGTGTGTGTGTGTGTGTGTGTGTGTGTGTGTGTTATTCTATATTTTCTATGCTACATATCATTTCCATTCTGTAACTACCTCTCTGAGTAGAAGTTTCCACTGTGATTAGTGGAGTTGAACACTCTGGATTCAGATTATCTGCACATATAATACGGGATCCAATGAGGAACGTCTTCGCAATGCAAACTGAACATTTTCTGCTTTTCATTAAGTGTTCAACTGACAAACAAGGAAGCTTTTATTGTGAAGTATCCACAGGAAGTACTTTATCTGCAAAACAACACAGTTCAACTTAATCTAGTGGTTTTTATATGCTAGAAGACAGACAGGCAGACAGACAGATACATACACAGACAGACAGACAGACAGACAGACAGACAGACAGACAGATACACACAGACAGTATCTCTATCATCTATGAGAAAATAAATAATCCTTCAGCTGATTGTTTTCTCTTTGGAGCTGCAGTGACACTCTAATAGTCTCAGAAACACAGATTCAGACAGACCAGGTTTCACATGTCACACATCAACTTGCAGAGTGGAGATGGAGGCAGAGACTATTTACATATTCATGGATGCAAATGTACTGAATAAAGACCACGGTGTCGAGTTACATCTAGGGGATATATTTTTTTAATGGAAAAACACTTTTAAATTTGTAATTTTAACAACCAGTAATGAGTTTGTAGAAGTTTAGTCTGTTGGGAAAGTTACTTTGACTTCTCTCAAGACTGTAATGGAACAAGAAGGTAGGTAGGTAGGTAGGTAGTTACTTTATTAATCCCCGAGGGGAAGACGAGCCTCAGTGAGACGTTGGATGTTCGATATCAGATGTTAAACGTTTCTTTGTTTGTTCATGTTTCTCTTCTGTTTCAGGATACGATGCCTGAAGTAAGGCAGAGTTCATTTGCTCTGCTGGGCGACTTGACCAAGGCTTGCTTTCCTCATGTCAAACCGTGTATTGGTAATTATCTCTCACACATGTACCTTTGTACACACTCCTGTCTTCCCATCCTCCTTTTTGTTTGTCTGACATTGTTTGCTGGTGTCCTTCAGCCGAGTTCATGCCGATCCTTGGGACTAATCTGAACCCAGAGTTCATCTCTGTCTGCAACAATGCTACCTGGGCCATCGGAGAGATCTGCATGCAGATGGGTGAGTGGCAGCAGCCTGTTTCTCTGTAATGCTGCAGTGCAGCTGGATGTCTCACTTCATTTCTCTGCTCTGCCAGGAGTGGAGATGCAGCCGTACATCGCCATGGTTCTGAACCAGCTGGTTGAGATTATTAATCGACCCAACACCCCCAAGACCCTGTTGGAGAACACCGGTATGAAAATATACAAACACACTGATGCTTGTTTTTCAAAGGGCAGAAACGGATATTATAGCTGCATTTAGAAGTTAAAAATCAGAGCAAATGAATGTCAGACAAACACAGTGAGTGCTTGTTGTTCCACATAATGCAACACATCAATCTGTCCTGCTGCAGCCATCACCATCGGCCGGCTGGGTTACGTGTGTCCTCAGGAGGTCGCTCCCATGCTGCCGCAGTTCATCCGACCCTGGTAGGAAACGCTCAGTCAGCACATTCACCCTCTGCTCCGACCTCGTATCTATTCTTTTTATTTTCTACTTTCTGCACATTAGTTCCTTATTTTATCTGTACTTGTGAAACACATTACACTTTTGCTCTGATTTGTTTCCATTTGTTCATCCTTGCTTTTTTCTGTGATCACATCACTACACAACACGCATTCTTTAAATTGTTTCCTGAAATGAAACACAGAGTTTCAACAAGCCTGAAAACAAGACAAACATCCTCCCACACAGAAACACAACAGTTCATCTCCTCGACAAGACAGGAGAGACGAACCGCATCATGTTTAACTGTCAGCTGCTGATTGGTTGATATTTGCAGGTGTACGTCTCTGCGCAACATCCGGGACAACGAGGAGAAGGACTCGGCCTTCCGTGGGATTTGCATGATGATCGGTGTGAACCCTGGAGGGGTGGTGCAGGTGAGACGCTGCTCTCACCATCACACATGTTTTAGGGCTTCTTTACTTTTCGAAGTCTCACCTTTTCCTCCGTGTTCGTCCAGGACTTCATCTTCTTCTGTGACGCTGTGGCCTCCTGGGTGAATCCTAAAGACGATCTCAGAGACATGTTCTACAAGGTGAGGGTCCTGGCTGCACAACCACTTTGTCTGTTTCTTCACTGGTTTGAATTCACTCTTCATTGTCCTCCCGTCTGCTGCATGAGTCACCGGAGGCGCAGCAGTGTTCAGCGTGGTGCTCCCACTCTGCAGAGATGAAGTGAACACTCTCAGGATCTCACCTCATAAAGAGCACTCTGAAAAAAGGCAAAATGCTCTGCCTGCAAAATTTGTGTCAAATTTTCTTTTCACGACGCACTGCAGTGAAAACACAAGGATCAGCTTCATAAACACTGCAGTGAAAACATCAGGATCAGCTTCATAAACACTGCAGTGAAAACATCAGGATCAGCTTCATAAACACTGCAGTGAAAACATCAGGATCAGCTTCATAAACACTGCAGTGAAAACACGAGGATCAGCTTCATAAACACTGCAGTGAAAACATCAGGATCAGCTTCATAAACACTGCAGTGAAAACACGAGGATCAGCTTCATAAACACTGCAGTGAAAACATCAGGATCAGCTTCATAAACACTGCAGTGAAAACATCAGGATCAGCTTCATAAACACTGCAGTGAAAACACGAGGCATAAACACTCAGCTTCATAAACACTGCAGTGAAAACACGAGGCTCAGCTTCATAAACACTGCAGTGAAAACACCAGGATCAGCTTCATAAACACTGCAGTGAAAACACGAGGATCAGCTTCATAAACACTGCAGTGAAAACACGAGGATCAGCTTCATAAACACTGCAGTGAAAACACGAAATAAACACTGCAGTGAAAACACGAGGATCAGCTTCATAAAACACAGCTGCAGTGAAAACACGAGGATCAGCTTCATAAACACTGCAGTGAAAACATCAGGATCAGCTTCATAAACACTGCAGTGAAAACATCAGGATCAGCTTCATAAACACTGCAGTGAAAACACGAGGATCAGCTTCATAAACACTGCAGTGAAAACATCAGGATCAGCTTCATAAACACTGCAGTGAAAACATCAGGATCAGCTTCATAAACACTGCAGTGAAAACATCAGGATCAGCTTCATAAACACTGCAGTGAAAACATCAGGATCAGCTTCATAAACACTGCAGTGAAAACATCAGGATCAGCTTCATAAACACTGCAGTGAAAACACGAGGATCAGCTTCATAAACACTGCAGTGTTTTCCATGATCCATCCTGAACATGCGTCGGACTCAGTGGAGGCTTGAAGACTGAAACGTTTATCAGGACGTTGACAGTGTACTCTACACTCCTCATCCATATTATGAACTCCTGATCTTGCCTGTGCTACATCTCTTATCACGTTACTATCAACATCTAAACTGAATGACTTCTGCTAGTTTTCAGTATTTTGATCTCCTAAACAAAAGGAAAATATTCTGTGTTACCAGAAATTAAAAAAGTGACATCATGGCCACGACGGGAGTAACCGGTAAATGGGCAAAGCATAGCCAATACTGAAATGCCTTGAAGTACCACTGAGGACCACTAGGGGCTGGCGTAAAAAAAACCAACAACAAAAAAAACTCTGGCTCAAATAGACTTCCATTAAAAAAGCATCAACTTCTCATTAAATGCAATGATTGTTTTTTCTACCCAAAACTAACTTCACTCCTTGTGGTCAATCAGTTCCTTAATGAATCAGATATCAGGGCTCAGAGAGGTGTGGTTGGATGGTAGATGGGTGGAGTCCCCCCACCACCTCCCACCCCCCCTGACATGAATTCCCTCCCG
>NW_027210842.1:310000-330000 GCF_029030835.1 Brachyistius frenatus | reverse complement strand
TGAAGTCTTTACGATCATTGCTGGCATGTTGTTGAATGAATGTCGTTGCTGGATGGATTCATCATTGGTGCAGAAAGGTAGTGTGTGTTTGGGTGTCGACCTCACATAGAAAGACACAAGTTTTCACTTCAGGTCCATTAACATGAATACTTGACTTTAATGGGAGTAGTGTGAAGGTTTATTTCACATTGAGAAGTTTCAACCAAGAACATTGTGGAAAAAAACTCCTCAAAGCTACAACAGATGACCAGAGGGTCGACTCTTCTACTCAAATCAGTCTTTTACATATTTTCCCTGCAAGAAATCACTCTGGAACATTTTAGAGAAGCACTGAGGTGATCAAACATTTATTTCTTAACTCCTGTTCGTTCTGTATTTACATTTAGAAGTTACATGGTAGCTAATCTGGAAACTAGTAAATACACATAACTGCAGCAGGACTCAGTTCTGATGACCTCTCTTTAAATTAATAAGACAAACTGTTACTTCAAAAACAATCAAATCTACAGAGAATAAAGCTCAAATCAGACGAGTGCTGATGAAATGACTGAAACAGCTTTTCCAGACGGAGAGTCTCAGAGGAACACCGGACCGAGCAGGCAGCATGTCAGTCAAAGTTCTGGCCGTCATTCATGTCACTCTTTATTGTCGTAACATTTATGATGCACTCAATACAACATGTCTTTGTCCTTACAGATTCTGTACACGGACATCTTGAGAATACTATTTGATATCTGAAAATGTGTTTTTACACCGAAAACAATTATAGAGTTGGACTCCAAATGTTCCTGCCACCTGTTCTTCCTTTTAACTCTTCGTGGTCCAATCTTTTGGAAGATGTTTTTTTTTTGGTTCGGTACTGACAGTAAAGAATCATGATTGTCCCCCTTCTTCCATCTTCTTGGGTCAGAAGTTGCTGAAGATTTCTTGTTTCTTGCTCCAGTCCATGGGGGGCGCACTCTTTTTGTTGCGGCTGGAGAGGACCTTTAGTTTGGCCTCAGCGGCGGTGGGACTCAGGCGCAGGCCGGTGTCGGTGAAGGGGTCTAAAATCCGCCTGTCGTCCTCATCGGGGACCTTCAACACACAAACAGACATCTGTAAACCTTCATGTTGTTCTCCATCACGTCGGTGTCACACAGCTGCTCTCTGACCTGGATGCTCATGTCTGAGCTGCTGATCTCTGATTGGGTGGTGGAACTTCTGGAGGACTGGAACGCCGAGCTCCCATTGGTCTGGCATTTTGGAGACAAGTTTGTGATGGGAGAGTTTGTCAGAGTGATGTTTATGGTTGGTGGATCTGTGGGGGGGAGGTGAGAGGGCGGAGAAGGGACGGGGGGGGTGCTTCCTGTGGCCGAGTCATCCACGTAGACCTCTGGGACAAAGAAAACGGAAACAACATTACAGGGAGAGTTTGGGGCTTGTTGGGAGGTTTGAGGTTCTCGTCCGTACTCAGCGTGTCGGTCAGAACATCCTCAGTTCGGAGGGAGCGAGAGAGCTTTTTGAGTTTAGTGTCAAATTTTGGATTATGAATTTTGGATTATGGCAACGGAGACCCTTGAAATGCTTCAGAAAGCCTACAGCAATGAAGCAATGAGCAGGTGGAGATGTTCTCAGGAACATTCCTGTTTCAAGAGGGGCGGAGCTTCACTGTCCAGGACTGAAGAAAGTGTGAGGTCAGGAGACACCAGGTGGGTTTTTTTTGTGTCACCGTGAATTCAGCCCCCAGAGTCAGACTGTCAACACCGTTTCCGCTGATGAACGATGACACTCGTCCAACGTGGCAGTGGCCCGATCAGAGCACCTGGAAACTTGGACGTTTCTCGCCCTTAACAACACAACCAGCCCGACTTGCTCCGGATGACGTCGTTCTGTTCCCCAAAACGTGGTCTCTAACTCAGATGTGGGCTCTCTGCTCCAGTTTCAGGTCCAGGGCGAAATCGGTGCTGATTATGATCAAATGTTGAAAATCACAAAGATCATAGCTTCTCTCTGCTTCATCCACTTTATGGTTCTGTGCTCCGTTCACAAAACAGGAACTTTTTGACTTCCCCTTGGATACACTGCTGCTTTGTCAGCAAGAAAACGTATTTTAACTGTCTAAAAAAAAGTCAATATGCCAGTAAAGCAGCCTGCTTTTCCAAACTGGGGACGTACCGACTCTGGTTTATGACAGGAAATACACTGACGATGGACAAAAACCTCAAACAACTTGAACTAAACTAAACTACCCCTTTAAGTGTTCTGTTGGAGAGCAGGAACAGTTATGTCAGGGAACATGCTGTTATTTAACCTCTGATGTGGCTGCTTGTCGGTGTGATTCCCAGTCTGTGGAAGAGCTCGTCCGTCTCCTGGTCGACCACCAGGAGGCGCACTTCCTCCCCTCCTGCTCTGATGAGGGCCACCACCTCCGTGTGCCTCAGGCCCTCCGTGCTCACTCCGTTCACCTGAGACACGAACAGGAAACATCACAGGAGACAAAGGCAGCGGAGGAAAGATCCAGAAGAGGAAAATAATCGTCAGACTGAAGGGAGGAGAGGAGGGAGGAGCTGTAACACCACATGACCAGCAGGAGGCGGAGCATGTCTCACCGCAGAGATCAAACACAAACCGGGTTTGAACTAATTTGAATGAATCTTCTTCCTGCTTCCACATGAACTGTTCACCTCATGGATGGAAATGGAAACTCATTCTCACACATCTGCACGTCTGCATGAACCACAGCAACACATCTGTAAGCCTGTCCGTATTATCTCGTCTTTCCTTCCTTTCCCCTTTAAACAACACCTCTCTCCCATCTGCTCTCAACCAGAGTGCAGCTAATCTGCTCTAATCCAATCACACCTCAAATCACTGCACAGACTTGATTAATACTGGCAGTTGTTATTTCCCAACATGTTCCATCTCATGGTGACGTCCCCCTCAGAGGGTTTCAGTTGTACCTCCACCACTCTGTCTCCGGCCCGGATGCCTGAACTCTCAGCAGCTGAGTCGGTGTCCACGGACCGCACAAACTGTCCGTTCCTTGTCTTGTCGTTGTGCAGGTTGAAGCCGTAGCCGAGCGACCCCTTCAGGAGGTGAAGCAGACGGGGAAGCAGCTCCACCGACGGCTCGGCTGGCGGCTGCAGGTGGAAATCACAAAGATGAGAACTTTGCAGAGAGACGCGATTAAACGCTGTCTGTCATACTGGAGGAGATCATCTGAGACTTACCATCACGTATGAAGTATTGATCAAATCATTTACCACAAATCACACACGGTATACTTCATATTACAGAAAACCCTGCTGCTGTATTTGAGATTTTCTTTTCCATTCATTTCCACATTATATTCCACTTAATTAACATCCGTTACACTCAACATCAAATGTGCATTCATGTTTTCAAAATTAGATTATCAGCGCGTGGTCATACATTTAAAGTTCAGACTGATTTAAATACTCGTCACTCATACGAAGACATATTAGCAAAGAATTCAGGGCAGACTTAATATTCATTTTGAAGGATTGCAAAGCCAGAACATGATGACAGATATGAATGACAACCATTGGCTGATTATAACGGCACGAAAAATGCATCCAAAAAAGAAAGAATCTGAACATGTTTGGCAAATATGTAAAGATGATAAAGTTCTTATTTAGGCACTTAGAAGTTAAAACCCTGGTGTGGTTTTGTGCTGTTTTGGGAGTCGGTTGTTTGTGGTGAAGTTGTTTAAGACTTCACTCTTCTTTTGTCTCACTTTCATGCAATAAACCACAAATCATGGCCTCAAATCAACTCCTGTCCGAACAAACAATCACACAAAAAGCCAACTGTAGCTTTCAGAGATCCAAACTATGACACGTTGTTGGATTGCTTTGCAACAGATGAGACAATAAAATGAGTTAAAATGAATGTGTAGGTTAGTTGGATATTTATTTTACAAATAAAGAACAGTAAATTAATGTAAAAGTGGAAACAAATCATTACATTAAACATGAATCCCATTATTTTCATATGTATTTTTTCCTCTGTACTTCTTTGAATGTGTGTATGTGGAGTTGATGTGGAGCAAGCGGCTGCAGGACGAGTCTCTGCTGCTGCAGGACGAGTCTCTGCGGCTGCAGGACGAGTCTCTGCTGCTGCAGGACGAGTCTCTGCGGCGCAGCGTGGCCTATAAGTGGATTCACCTGCGGGACATTAAGACTGATCCTGAGCCTGATGTCCTGCGACACATGGCATGACTCGCCTCCCCGTGTGGACCACAGCTTCTACTAGCAGGTCCGTGCTGTGTGGGAGCTCTGAGCCAGCGATCCGTCCGTCCTGAAGCTCGCCCGGCTACAGACTGTCTGCTGACTCAGCTGTGACTACACCTGAACAGGTGCGCTGCCCCGAACACCTTCTGACCGACCTCTGTTCTTTCTGCTCCATCGACTCCAGACAGGATGTAACACAAAAAAACAGACTGGATGGAGTTGTGAGTGTTTATGAATAATAACGTCAGTGTAGCAGAGCACATCCCTGTCTGTCATGGAGCAGAGCACCCTGGCGACAGATCGCCATGGTGACATGCCAACTGCTTTCTGATCTGTTTATGTGCTTGGCCTGTTTGCTATAATTGCCATGGCCCAAATTAATTGACACACACGCTGAACTGGAAATATCTAAGCTGATCTATTTGAGATCCTCGAGGGGTTTTTCTACAGAAAGAATATTTCCATGTTGCGGTAAAGTGACTTCTAAAACAAGTTGTTTACTTGACTGACAGACTGTATTGCCTGCAATATCAATAATCATTTGTTTTTATGTAATTTTCAAGCAACAATTACACACATTTACAGGTTCCACATCTTTTAAATGGGACGATTTGGTGCTTTTTGATCATCTTAAGATGACTTCTTGAGCTCTGGGGAATTATAAAGGCCATTTTCTCAGTTATCTGACATTTTATACACTAAACCATGAATTGAATAATCAAGGCAGAAGTCTGCATGCTAATTACCAGTAAAAATAACCATTAGTTGCAGACCTAGTCTCAATTTAAAACCTGTAATTTAACATCTTATGGCTAGAAATGCAGATTTCTCCTTTGTTTTTCATGTTCGTCAAAGTGTTTAGTGTCACATTTTTGAAGATAACCAAGTCAAACACTACAAATTTAAAATGAAAAACAAAAATATATATTTTTAAAGTAAAAAAAAAAAAAAAAGTTCAGCAAGATAAGTGAAAGTGTGTCTGCGTGTGAGTCCGGCAGACCGGTGAGGCTTTGATAGCAGCAACACTGCTTTACATAAGACTCTACTGTATATGGGCATCTGCTGCCATCATAACAGCATGCAACAGTGACATCGCGTCTGTATTTACATGTACGATGAGGTGAATGTCAGTTACAGGATGGAGAGATTGCGTGTGTCGTTTGTCTGCTTATCAAGTGCATGATAATCAAAGTGGCCTTTAACTGGGACTCATTCGAATCAGTTACTGGCCACAAATAATCACATGTAACGACGTGCTGGAAATTATATTGTCATTTTCTAGATGATCAGTATATTTTAGTACATTTGAATAAATGTCCACTAGAAAGGCAAAGTTTCCCATACAGTAAATTGTGTATGAAAAAGACTTGTTTTTGATGCATTCTTACTGCAGGTACATCAAAGAGAAACAGCATATTAAAGCTGATTATTTTGTCAAGTACATTAATATTAATTCTGTGCCCTCAAAGGGACTTAAACACAGCAGAAAAAAGACTAAACTCGTCCTACTATTTTGGGGTGTCATGTCACTCCGTGCAGAGGACACCTGTACAATATGATGTCATATATTAGGAAACTGAACTCATGGCTGAAGCCTCTGTTGTGATGTAACGTTGCTCTTAAAGTGTTTCATGTTGTTTTATCTGAACCTTTTCCCAAAGCTGGTGAAGACGGCGTGATGGCCGGCCTCTATTTACTCCGCCTGCAGCTGAACAGGTGGCGCTTTGACGTGAGACACTGGTCTCCAGGATCCTGCTTCACTTTGTTTAGAGCCCAAACAACAATCTCCCGCGTATTTCTGCAGCCCGGCAGACATTCAGACGTCACAGTGATGTCCGATGGCAACTTGTAAGAATTGAATTTCCTGCATCATCCACACTAATTGAGAAATGTAGGAATTCGAATGAGTTGCTGTGTTAACGGAGCTCTTACAGCATACGAGAGAACGTTTGAGGCTTATAGCTGATCCTAGTTTTAGCTGAGGTCAGAGGTCAGAGGTGTCCAGAGTCCCACAGCATGACAGTGTGACATTGGGTTGTTGAGTTCAATTATGCAACATCGTCATGTTAAAATCGGATCCCTCCTGTAGCTGCTCGGTAGTTTCTTTCTTCCCAGCAGACAATCAAAGGCTGCTTCGTCAAAACTTTAACTAAAGTCGAGTAAACGAGATCATTTCTAAAATCTGTCAAAATAAGAACTTCGATGACAAACATGTCTCGGACTTGATGGTTTCTGCTCAGAGAGACTTTCATTTTGACTGTTTCTGAAACTCTTTCCATAAAAGCTCTGCTACGTGACCACATAAAGCGCACATGTCACAAGGATCCAGAGGGATCCAACGGTTCTGTGTGTTTTGTGCCGGAACCGGTTAGTCCGGTAGGAACGACTCTGCAGCTGGATGAGGGATGTGTTGACATTTGAAATGTTCGCACCTCACAACAGGGGCTCTCGTCATATTTAAACAGATGTTTGACTCACAGAATGTCCTAAGAATAGGACAATAAAGCATGTTGATGCATTGTGTGTGTGTGTGTGTGTGTGTGTGTGTGTGTGTGTGTGTGTGTGTGTGTGTGTGTGTGTGCGCGTGCGTGCGTGCGTGCGTCCGTGTGCGTGCGTCCGTGTGCGTGCGTCCGTGTGCGTGTGTGTGTGTGTGTGTGTGTGTGTGTGTGTGTGTGTGTGTGTGTGTGTGTGTGTGTGTGTGTGTGTGTGTGGGTTCTTCATTATCTGCTACAATTACAGTTATTCACTATTTAATTTTCTTTCCCTGCAGACTTCAACCTACATCCAGTGCAGATGTTACACATGTTAAAGAGAAGTGTTCACACTGCTGAAGGATTGTTTCCAGACAGTCCAGATTAGTGCTCCACAGGGAAAAGAAGGCGTAACACAGGGTTACACACAGTAACACACTGGTTCACTGCGAGCGTGCACAGTGATAACAATCCACCTGCAGACTTCTCCACTAAAAACAAAGCAGATAATCCTTAAAGACCACGTCCAGCCTTACCTCTGAGTCCGTCACTGAGGATCTCTGCAGCTTGCCTTGTGGGACCATGCGAGTGGGAGACTGTGCAGCAGGATGGAGGAATGAGTGTGTGTGGTTGGGTTTGAGTGACAGGGGGGAAACCTCTCTGGGTATGGGGGAGGTGGAAGGTGTGGGTCTGGGAGAGGGACGCGGGGAGAGGGTTCCCATCTCAACGGCGAGGTCCTCTGTGCAGGCCAGGCCGTTGCTGCGGAGGTAGTCATCCGTCTCTCTGTCCACCACCAACATCCTGCTGCGATGAGCCACCTCACAGATACGATTCACCACCTGCAGAGAGGAGAGGAGGGACAGGCTGGTTTCCTCTCAACTGGCCTGTACATATCATACTTTTATGTAGTGACAAAGACACCCAGTGATTCCCATTACACAAGGCTCACATTGACCCATTTCAGTACCCCCCCCTCCCCCACACCCACACCCACACACACACAGCTACACCTCCTCCAGCAAAGGAAAAGTGGTCTAACAGGTATAGAACTCATTGTCTGCCCCTCTGAGTTGATCTTCCTCTCATGGCTCTCTGAGTGCACAAACACTTCAGTGATTTTTTTTTAAATTTTTTAAACTGTTGTTATTTGTGCCATCACTCACTTGATGATGAGTTTCCTTCTCCACATTCTCCCCGTTCACCTCCACCACTCGGTCTCCTGCTCGTAGCCCGGCCAGCTCAGCCGAGGAGCCGGGCTCCACTTTGCGGATAAACTGTCCGCCTTTATTCCGCTGCCCGTGCAGGTGAAAGCCGTAGCCGCGCTCTCCTTTGGTCAGGAAACAGAGCCTCGGCCTCAGCTCGCTCTCCATCCCAGCGCGTCAATAATGGGAAAACAGGTCAAAGTGTCTCAGGAGAGAACTCAGGTGTTTGGTCCAAACGTTGTGGAAAGTCGCTGGCTTTTATTCCAACATATGGCTGCGCGCTTCAATGACCAAAAGACCAACATCATTCAGCATCATGCGAGTCCTTTATTAATCCACAATAGTTCCTAAAGTGCAAATCAGAAAGTAGGCTAAAACTAATGAATAATTAATCCATCGTGAAAATTCCAGGGGCTCAAATGCGAGTGCGCAAAAAAGATTCTCCGTGTGCGTAAAATTGTGGTCAAACAGCACCGACGGGGGCTAAATCCCGTCCATCAGAGGAATAATCCAAGAGATCAGAGATTAGAAAGCCGCTCCTCACACGTAACACTTAATTCTCCTCGTCAGATGGGCGTGTGTCCTCCTGTCCGACCGGGGACAGTGAAGAGGCGTCAACAACACATGCAACATGCAAGAATAGATTATAAAGTTGTTTGGAGTTACTGAGATGACTTGATTAATCAAGTAAATGAATCCTCGGAGGGCAGCCAGGGTGCGTTTTGAATGTCTGGGACATCCGCTCCTGCTTCAGGGGTGAGTTGAAACCCGACTGGCTGCGACCTGAGAAAGGAAATCTGGAGATCTGGAGATCCATAAAAGGATGAAATAGAAGCTTCCCTTGTGTTTGTGATGAAGCTGCAAGTTGATTCTCTTCAAAAGTGCTCAAGTAGCTCCAGAATAGTTCAGGACAGCCGAGGTTGGAGGTGTGGAGACATTCACAAAGTGAACTTCTGTGGAGATTATTCAGATTATGACAGAAATCTCAATAATGCAGATGTGCTCTTGAGCAAAACATCAGACCAGAGAGGAGAATAAACCCTGAAGACGTGTTTGAAGATGCATAACAATCCTGTTTTAGTATTTTACAGTATTTTTATGTGTGCCTGATGTTTTTTCCCGTTATGTGATATCTATGCTTCATCTCTCCCACACAAAGAAATATACATTGATATGCAGAACATTTTTCATTCTAAACGTGGATCCAGGATATTTACTGAAAGACATTTCTTATTATGTGTTTTCACATTATACACATACAGTAAACGGCCTGTTTGACCAGAATTGGCATCCGAAATCACAAATCCTGCTCAGATTTCCTTCACACACCTTAAACTGAGACTTCAGTTCATCTCAGAGAAACGTTGCACCGTCTGCAGAAGAACCATCGAGTCGTCATTATTCCATAAATCATTCTGCACAGCGAGTCTTTAAATAACTTCATGTGGCTCAAACATCAAGCGCTTCTTCAGTCAGCTGCTCAGTCGCCATTTTAAAGGTCTCCAGGCCTCGTTAAGAACATCATTACTAACAAAGATCACAGAAAATAACTTTAATAACTTATTTAGAGCACGCTGCTACAAACATGCAGAATGAGATTTAACGTTTCAGAAGTTTGATCAGTTGTTTTAACTTCATGAGAACCTGAGACTTGTTTTGTTTGATTATATTTCTATCTTGTGTTGTGTTCATGTTGCTTCATAATAAGTGCACATAGAGTCGAGTATTTATGGGAGACCTAAATGTTTAAATTCTATTATGTGCATAAAAGATAACACGGGTTTATGGTTGGTGTAATATTATATATTATATTATTATATTGTCAGTTTATGTTCTTGTCATTTTTCCTCAACCTGCAACAGGAAACTCAAATCGATGGCACATAAACTCGACCACTTTTACATCCAGTACATTTTTTATTTGGTAAAAAAGGACAAACAGTACAAAAGTATTTAATCTTATAATGAATCTATGAAATGTTAATTTAACTCAAACAAAGGCCAAAGATGAGAAGAACTATAAACCACATTGATTTAGCTTATATGCACGTTTTAATGTGTGTTGTGTGTGTGTGTGTGTGTGTGTATGTGTTGTGAGTGTGTGTGTGTGTGTGTGTGTGTATGTGTTGTGAGTGTGTGTGTGTGTGTGTGTGTGTGTGTGTGTGTGTGTGTGTGTGTGTGTGTGTGTGTGTGTGTGTGTGTGTGTGTGTGTATGTGTTGTGAGTGTGTGTGTGTGTGTGTATGTGTTGTGAGTGTGTGTGTGTGTGTGTGTGTGTGTGTGTGTGTGTGTGTGTGTGTGTGTGTGTGTGTGTGTGTGTGTGTGTTGTGTTGTGTGTGTGTGTGTGTGTGTGTGTATGTGTTGTGAGTGTGTGTGTGTGTGTGTGTGTGTGTGTGTATATATATGTATTGTGTGTCTTTGTGTTGATCATCTGCTCGGAGCTCAGAATACAAACATCAAGCTGTAATGTTGGTTTTGCGCCTCCTTCTCTGGTTGGAGGAGGAAACAGGCTCCTGCTTTATCTCCTGGTGTTGGACAGCAGCTTCCTGTCCCGGGTCAGTCTGGGTTTTAAAGGAGGAGGGTGGACCTGGACAGCGCCGTGATCCGGCTTTGGGCCTCTTGGCAGGCGAGAGCTTGTGTGCGGACGGACAGACGTGCTGGTTCAGACAGACGGAGCAGAGCGGGTTGACGGGAAGACAAACCTGCTGGCCGAAGCCGACCAGCAGCCGGTTGATCTCGCTCCACAGATCTCTGCAACAGACCAACCAGCTGGCTTTACAACGGTCATTCATCTGTTTGGCCACTTGGGGCAGTGAAGCCACATGGAAACCCAAATTGGCATATTTTTCCCTTTTTAAAGTTTTAACAGTGAACATGTTGCCAAAGAGTCTAAAGAGAACATTCAGGTCTCTGAAGGAGGACGTGAAGTTCAGTTGCTTCTCCAATTACAATATTCTTTTGAGCTCTGTTTTGGTCTCCACCAACTCCTGAGCGTCCTCTGGGCTCAAAATGGCTCCGACAAGAGCTGCGAGATCCAAACAGAATATATTTGTGTGGTGAAACCAAAACAATGAACTGAAAGATGCTAAAATGCTGCAGCGGGACCACATTTACATGTCTTTAGGTTCATGTGTCAAAGTTACTACTTCCTTAAAGTTATGCAACCTTCGTTGTCATGGCAACAGCAAACGTGGTTTTAAAAAGCTGTCCTGACCCGTGGTTGGAAACATGCCTCTAACAGGGAAGCAGAAGATTGTTTGAGTGGATAATAATAATAATAATGATAATAATAATGATGATAATAATAATAATTATTATAATAATAATAATGATAATAATAATTATAATAATAATAATGATGATAATAATGATAATAATAATAATAAGGATAATAATAATAATATAATAAGGATAAGGATAATAATAATATAATAAGGATAAGGATAATAATAATATAATATAATAATAATAATAAGGATAAGGATAATAATAATATAATATAATAATAATAAGGATAAGGATAATAATAATATAATAAGGATAAGGATAATAATAATATAATATAATAATAATAATAAGGATAATAATAATATAATATAATAATAATAAGGATAAGGATAATAATAATATAATAAGGATAAGGATAATAATAATATAATATAATAATAATAATAAGGATAATAATAATATAATATAATAATAATAATAAGGATAAGGATAATAATAATATAATATAATAATAATAATAAGGATAAGGATAATAATAATAACAATTACTATAATAAGGATAATAAGTCTACAGACGTGTGAACGTGGTGAAGAGCAGCATTAATCATGAGGTAGTACAGGTACGGGTCAGCGGTGAGTCGCCGTGCTGTTACCTTGGTAACCACTCCTCCAGGCCCTTGCGCGTTTCCTCCGGGTTCTTGCTCGGCGTGGTGAACCAGCCCAGTCTGTTGGAGATACGATGGACGTGTGTGTCCACTCCTGGAAACAACAGCAGTTCCACTTTATTAGGGACGCCTGGCTGAAACTAACGCGGTCTCTGACCTTCACCAACGTCCTTCTGCTTAGAGAAGACTGAACTTTGGGATGTTGTTGAGTTGAAACGCTTCTGCTGTTCTTTAACGTTTCATCTCCATCAGACTCGACGTCTCCTCGATGTCTGGAGACAAAATCTGTTCTGGAGACAAAATCTGTTCTGGAGACAAAATCTGTTCTGGAGACAAAATCTGTTCTGGAGACAAAATCTGTTCTGGAGAAGTTGAATGTTCGAACACGTCACTCTAAAATGTTCATGATGTTAACGCAGCTAAGTTTGGTGAAATCTTCATTACCTGCACCGGACACCACCACCACACCACCACCACCACCACCGGACACCACCACACCACCACCACACCACCACCACCACCACCGGACACCACCACCACACCACCACCACCACCACCGGACACCACCACACCACCACCACACCACCACCACCACCACCGGACACCACCACACCACCACCACCACCACCGGACACCACCACACCACCACCACACCACCACACCACCACCGGACACCACCACCACACCACCACACCACCACCGGACACCACCACCACCGGACACCACCACCACCACCACCACACCACCACCGGACACCACCACCACACCACCACACCACCACCGGACACCACCACCACACCACCACCACCACCACCGGACACCACCACCACACCACCACACACCACCGGACACCACCACCACCACCACCCGGACACCACCACCACACCACCACCACCACCGGACACCACCACCACACACCACCCACCACCGGACACCACCACCACACCACCACCGGACACCACCACCACACCACCACCACCGGACACCACCACCACACCACCACCGGACACCACCACCAACGGACACCACCACCACCACACCACCACCACCACACCACCACCGGACACCACCACCACCACACCACCACCACCGGACACCACCACCACACCACCACCGGACACCACCACCAACGGACACCACCACCACACCACCACACCACCACCACCGGACACCACCACCAACGGACACCACCACCACCACACCACCGGACACCACCACCACACCACCACCACACCACCACCGGACACCACCACCAACGGACACCACCACCACACCACCACCACCGGACACCACCACACCACCACCACCGGACACCACCACCACCAACGGACACCACCACCACCACCACCACCGGACACCACCACCAGACACCACCATCACCACCACCACCACCGGACACCACACCACCACCACCGGACACCACCACCACACCACCACCACCACCACCGGACACCATCACCGGACACCACCACCGGACACCACCACCACCGGACACCACCACCACCACCGGACACCACACCACCACCACCGGACACCACCATCACCACCGGACACCACCACCACACCACCACCGGACACCACCACCACCACCACCACCACCGGACACCACCACCACCACACCACCACCTCCGGACACCACCACCACACCACCACCACCACCACCCGCGCCGGACACCCACCCACGCCGGACACCACATACGCCGGACACCCACCTACGCCGGACACCCACCTACACCGGACACTACCTACGTCGGACACCCACCTACAACGGACACCACCTACGCCGGACACCACCTACGCCGGACACCCACCTACAACGGACACCACCTACGCCGGACACCCACCTACACCGGACACCACCTACGCCGGACACCCACCTACGCCGGACACCCACCTACGCCGGACACCACCTACGCCGGACACCCACCTACAACGGACACCACCTACGCCGGACACCACCTACGCCGGACACCACCTACAACGGACACCACCTACGCCGGACACCCACCTACGCCGGACACCACCTACGCCGGACACCACCTACGCCGGACAACCACCTACGCCGGACACCCACCTACGCCGGACACCCACCTACAACGGACACCACCTACGCCGGACACCCACCTACGCCGGACACCCACCTACGCCGGACACCACCTACGCCGGACACCCACCTACGCCGGACACCCACCTACAACGGACACCACCTACGCCGGACACCCACCTACAACGGACACCCACCTACGCCGGACACCACCTACGCTGGACACCCACCTATGCCGGACACCTGGTTCCAGGCGATGTCCATTGCCAGGTGAGCCATTTTGGGTCCAACTCCCGGCAGGCGGACGAGTCCCTCCACGCTGTCCGGGATGTCTCCTCCAAACTCCGTCTGCAGCAGCGCGGCCGTCAGCTTCAGGAACTTCACTTTGTTCTGGTGAAGAACGGAGACAGAAAGCAGAAGAACAGAAGGTTTGAGCTGTTATTTACTGAACCGTCGTGATGAAACACAGGAAGAACATCCGTTACCCTCCAGAAGCCGACGGGATAGACGAGTCTTCCCAGGTGTTCATCATCGGTAGCGAGGATGTTTTCAACCGTGCAGCCGTGAGCTCGGAGCTTCTGCATAGCAGCTGCTGTCACCTGGTCTTTAGTCTGACTGGACAGCATGAGTGACACCAGCACCTGGAAACGCCTCACCTGGGAAAATATCATGACATCAATACCCCTCCTGAATCCTGCAGCGTGCAGACAGACGCGGTCCTCAGCTACCTGGTCGGAGGCCTGGAGGTCGTAGCATCGCTCTGCTCCCATGTTGTCTACCGGAGCATCACGGCCGCGCCGCATCTCACGAATCAACCCGAGTTGTTTCTTCCAGTCGGGAGGCTCCGTCCTCCTCGATGGAACACCATCACCCCCGTCATACTCCACCTGCAGCTGGCGCCTCCTGCGGCCCTGTGAGTGCAGCGGTGGAGCTGCTGCTTCTGGTTCTGGTTTTGGCTGCACAGTGGGGGGGTGAAGGTTCTGACAGCTGCCTGGATGAGAAGAAACACGACAACTAGTGAGTCCACAGACACCTGAACGTTGTCCCTTCATCCATTATTATGGACATCAACATCTCATTACAGCAGGAACACGTTTCTAAATGAGAAACCGATGAAATGAACACGTGGTGATCCAGCAGCTGAAGAGAAGTTCCTCAACAGACCCAGAAGGACCTCAGGACCACGTTTACCTCCAGAGGGAGACTTTACAGCATTTAGCATCCTGAACCCTATTTCATGGCCTGTAGTTCATGTTCCGGTTTCTCTCTCCTCCTCCGCCTCCAACTACGGATGCTGTTGGAGGTCAGATGAGTCTTTTAGAAACTAGTAACGTGAAAATCTCTCCAGTATTTTCACATTACATCAGCCTACCGTGAACGTTCCCGGTAGATACGGAGGCCGAGGAGGGTCTCTGCTTGGAAACTCTCGCCTCCTCCAGCTCCACCTTCACCGGTTCCGCGTTCCTCCGCCGGCTGCTCAGTTTGGACCCGAGAGAGGCCGCAGGTGAGCCGCCTGCAGCTCGGGTTCCTCTCCGGGCGACAACACAGCTGTTCTGCATGAAGTACGGTGACGTCATGTTGAAAAGCCGGACGACATAACAACACTGCCTCGCGCTGCAGCGGACGTGAAGCATCTGACGTGCAGCTGAAGTTGGCTTCTCGTTTGTAGTTTCTGGTCACGAGGGGAGCAGAAACTAATAAAACACTAATAAAGATATCATTTCAAATGATATCGAGGTGCTGATCATTAATTGTATGCTTAGCTAATAATAACGCAGTAGCAACTAGGCTCTAACGAGTTTGGAATTATTATTATTTATTTTACATCTATAAAACTTATCAGATTAATAATACACATACAATTAAAAAATGGATATACTTTTATACATTTATGTTGATAACATGAAAAAGACAATATGCTGAATGCAATGCAGAATAAAAAGGGTTATTTAGGTTCAACATGGGAAGAAAAGGTCAGAGGAGTCGGAGTTTAGGATGAATACAAGTTTGTTGTTAATAAGGAAGATGTTTGTGCATGTTACAATAATTAAATAAATTTAAATCAAATCAAATTTAGACGTTCAAAAGGCTGCTGATACTAAACTTGTCAAGGCTTCCTGCCCACTGCACATCTGTACCAAATGATTTTAATAGAATTATTTAGAATTTGCTAAACAAATTTATTTATTTTTCACTATTTTCAAAAGGACTATAATCTAAAATCAAAGACTGTACAAAACTCTAATATCTCCTGAACTTCACTACTAAATACCATGAAGTCAATAATTTATTATTATTATCTATATTATTCAGGAAAGTGAAGCCTGTTTCTTCTTGATCACAACAGTCTCATTTAAAAGTCTACTTTCCTCAGTGCTGCAGATCAGTCTCAACACCATTTCTGACTCTAATTCAGCTTTTATATTTTAATAAACCTGAAGATCTTCATGTTTTATATTTTAATAAACCTGAAGATCTTCAGGTTTTATATCTTAATAAACCTGATCTTCAGATCTTCAGGTTTTACATCTTAATAAACCTGAAGATCTTCAGGTTTTATATCTTAATAAACCTGATCTTCAGATCTTCAGGTTTTATATCTTAATAAACCTGAAGATCTTCAGGTTTTATATCTTAATAAACCTGAAGATCTTCAGGTTTTATATCTTAATAAACCTGAAGATCTTCAGGTTTTATATCTTAATAAACCTGAAGATCTTCAGATCTTCAGGTTTTACATCTTAATAAACCTGATCTTCAGATCTTCAGGTTTTATATCTTAATAAACCTGAAGATCTTCAGGTTTTATATCTTAATAAACCTGATCTTCAGATCTTCAGGTTTTATATCTTAATAAACCTGAAGATCTTCAGGTTTTATATCTTAATAAACCTGATCTTCAGATCTTCAGGTTTTATATCTTAATAAACCTAATCTTCAGATCTTCAGGTTTTACATCTTAATAAACCTGAAGATCTTCAGGTTTTATATCTTAATAAACCTGAAGATCTTCAGATCTTCAGGTTTTATGAACCAGGTCATTTCATCTTTTTGCTTTGATGTTTCTCCTGAGTTCAGCATGTTGGCTGTGGTCCAGATTCACCAGGGTTCTCCACAGTAATACCTTTTAACTGGTTAACTAATAGCGCCACCTACAGGCAGCCTGGCCAAGTGCCGCTGATGAACCCAATAAGGAACCAACTTCACCAAGGTTAGCACGGATAGCTAGCTGCTAGCCGAACTGCTGAACATGTTCCAGTTTTCGTGACGTATTGATGATTAAAGCCTTTTCCGGGTCTCCCGGTAAACTACGACCATCGATCTACGATCTACTTCCGTCCTTGTCGGTATTTCACTCTTCGGTCGTCATCGAAACTAAACGACTAAACTAACGAGCGTGTTTGTTCGTAGAACTACACTTCCCGTGAGGCAATGCGGCAAACGTGTTTTTGTAGGAAGTGCCGCTTCAGGATGACTTCCGGTTGAGGAGCTCCAGCAGCGAACAGAGTTCCGTCGATGCAGAGACGCGGACGGTTCTGTTGGCTGCAGACGAACCGAGCTGAAGTCCAACGAGGTGAGAGGACAGAAATAAATACGATATTAGACATTTATATCGATAACTGTAGTCCAGCAGCCCTTCAGAGGAATGCTAACGTAAAGCGTTGAGCAGCGCCGTCGTGATGATTATTGTTCGTATCGATGATCGATGATCGATGATCGATAGATCGATGATCGATAGATCGATGATCTGATTCGGTCTGTTTACAGCGACGTGCTGCTTGTTGTTGTCGGACTGAAACAGACCAGCCGTTGTCTGTCTGTCCCCCCTCCCCCCTCCCCCACCTCTGTTTCTGACAAGTCCACATGACATCAAACTCTCAACACCCCCCCAACACCCCCAACCTGCTCCCCCCAACACCCCCAACCTGCTCCCCCCAACACCCCCAACCTGCTCCCCCCAACACCCCCAACACCCCCAACCTGCTCCCCTCAACACCCCCAACCTGCTCCCCTCAACACCCCCAACCTGCTCCCCTCAACACCCCCAACCTGCTCCCCCCAACACCCCCAACCTGCTCCCCCCAACACCCCCAACCTGCTCCCCTCAACACCCCCAACCTGCTCCCCTCAACACCCCCAACCTGCTCCCCCCAACCTGCTCCCCCCAACACCCCCAACCTGCTCCCCCCAACCTGCTCCCCCCAACACCCCCAACCTGCTCCCCCAACACCCCCAACCTGCTCCCCCCAACACCCCCAACCTGCTCCCCCCAACCTGCTCCCCCAACACCCCCAACCTGCTCCCCCCAACCTGCTCCCCCCAACACCCCCAACCTGCCCCCTGTGTTTACACAAGCCTCCTTCACCTCCAGTGTTATGTAGATCTGTATATCTGTATATCTCTAGATCTCTATATCTGTAGATCTCTAGATCTGTATATCTCTAGATCTGTAGATCTGTAGATCTGTATATCTCTAGATCTGTATATCTCTAGATCTGTAGATCTGTAGATCTGTATATCTCTAGATCTCTAGATCTGTATATCTCTAGATCTGTATATCTCTAGATCTGTAGATCTGTATATCTCTAGATCTGTATATCTCTAGATCTGTATATCTCTAGATCTGTATATCTCTAGATCTGTAGATCTCTAGATCTGTAGATCTGTAGATCTGTATATCTCTAGATCTCTATATCTCTAGATCTGTATATCTCTAGATCTGTATATCTCTAGATCTGTAGATCTCTAGATCTGTAGATCTGTATATCTGTATATCTCTAGATCTGTAGATCTCTAGATCTGTAGATCTCTAGATCTGTAGATCTGTAGATGCAGACATTAGTAGTGCAATAAACTTGTATTGTTCAAGGTTTAAGTGCAGCATAATTTCATTACATCACATTTAATTTAGCTGACTCTTTTTTCCAAAGCTACTTACAATAAGTTCATTTCAACATGAGGGTACAAATTCAGAACAACAGGAATCAAGAAAGTACAATTTTCTTCCAGAAAGCCAAACTACAAAGTTCTATCAGTAAGTTCCATGTTAAGTTCTACTGAAGTTCTACCATAATACAGAATGCTTCTGATAACTTCATTGAGGCTAAAAATATGCTTTGTATACAAGGAAGTTACAGTAAAATTACACATTTCATCACAACTATGAACAGATACTTGTGGACAGAGAAGTTCTGGTTCTGGATCTGTCTCGCCGCCTCCTTGATGTGCACATTGAGACGTCTAACTGAGTGTAAAATCTCAGCTGACTCACTAATTCTTTATTACGATGCTGTGAAGAAATAATAAGATAATAGAAATCTATGTAATTGGGTCAAAAAAGGAAAACCGTGTCTCCGAAGTTGAACAAAGTAAGAAGAAGTGATGAAGGTGTGTTTGTCTGCGTAGAGTTCCTCCTCCATCCCGGGCCATGAACAAGCAGCCGAGCAAGGAGAGTCTGAAGGACAAGGTGAAGGGCATCTTCGGGCTCGGACCGCCGCGACCACCGAGCAAACAGAGCGACGCTCGAATCTCCGAGTTCATCATCACCTCTGACATCATCAGGGTGAGTCTCACTCTCTGATCATCTCCAGGCTTTGATGTTTGTACCTGCGGTGTGTCACGCCTTCCTCCTCCCTCCATGTTTCAGGAGCTCCACCCGGACTGCGGCCTCAGTAACCGTGTTCGCATGATGAACCACATCTGTGATCTCGCCAAAACCAAGAAGTTTGAGGAGGCGAGTCAGCGACTTTTCATTTGAAACATCTTCTGGATTTCTTCTTCTTTTTTTTTTAAACATTCAGATTCAACACAAACGAAAACGCTGTTCCTCGTTATTTCAGCATTTAAATCTTCTGGTGTTATTCAGCATGCGGTGGAGGCGGTTTGGAAAGCAGTGGAGGACATGTTGTCTCCAGAGCAGCCAGGAGAGGCCAGACATGCTGTCCTGCTGCTGCTGAGGGCCATTATACAGGGACAGGTACACACACACACACACACACACACACACACACACACACACACACACACACACACACACACACACACACACACACACACACACACACACACACACACACACACACACACACACACACACACACACACACACACACACACACACACACACACACACACACACACACACACACACACACACACAC
>NW_027210842.1:290000-307500 GCF_029030835.1 Brachyistius frenatus | reverse complement strand
GGCCACAGTGCTATTTACACCATGTGCCGCATCATGGAGGAGAGGTTGTGCTGCTTGTTTCAGTGTTTCTGGTGTTTTCCTGAAGAGAAGCTGTGGTTCTCCTGCTGATGTGTGTCTGTCTGCAGGGTGTACATGGAGGACGCCCCCCTGCTGAGGGGAGCGGTGTTCTTCGTTGGGATGGCTCTGTGGGGCGCTCACAGACTCCCCGCTCTGAAAAACACTCCCACACTGGTTCTGCCGTCTTTCTACAAGGTAACATACAAACATACACATGCGTGTGATCATACTCAGACCAAGTCAGCTCCTCCCCACGTGTCGGTACCGGTTGTGTTGTAGAGGCTCGGTCCACCGTTGTGTCCAGTGAGACCGGATCAGCTGTTATGTCAATACATCCAACCACGAGTTTGGAAAATTACATGAAAAACTATAAAGGGAAGTTAAAAAAAACATTATATTTGAAAATAATAATTAAGGTTTTTGCCGTGTTGTTTCTTAACAATGTGAAAGGAAATAAAACCAGGTCAGGCAGGTAAAGGGAGAATAAAGCCAGAGGACATGAGCACAGAGAAAATAATTTAACAAAATGATTAAGGCAATAAAAAGAAGAGCGTAACATGAATAAAAAGCTCACTCTTTATCTGTGCTGGCAGATCAACTCTGTACAGATCAACACATCAGCCGTGTGTTTCGGACGACATTTAAGGCCTCAAAAGTGAGCAATAAAACTTTACAGAGAGATAGTTAGAGGAGGCTCAGCACGGAGACCAGCAGCACAGTTTGGTTCCAATATTTCTTCTATATTCTCTGAATGTACTAAATCAATGACCGCGGCCGTCTGACCCCCTCAGGCCATGTCATGTGCCAATGAGGTGGTGTCCTATGAAATCGTCCTCTCCATCACCAGACTGATCAAGAAGTACGGCAAAGAGCTGCAGGTGGTCACATGGGACATCCTGCTGGGCATCGTGGAGAGGCTGCTGCAGCAGATCCAGGTACTGCACACGCAACGCACACGTCGCAGCACACGCAACGCACACGTCGCAGCACACGCACGTGAAACAGCCGCTCCTGTCTGACCGTCTCACCGCTCCTTAAAGACCATCGGCAGCGCAGAGCTGAAGGCCATCGTCTACGAGCTGCTGACCACCGTGGAGGAGCTGTATGAGCAGAACGGGTACCACGGATCCACCGACAAGTTCTTCAGTCTGGTGGAGAAGTGTTCTGACAAGAGACCCGTTAGTACTTTTCACCGTCTGCCTCCGTTTCCTCTCACGCTGTCGTTGAAGTCGTCTTACACACATCTTCATCTTCTGGGTGACAGGATGCCTCCGTGCTGACACTCATCTCATACCGAGCTCAGTCCATCCAGCCCGCCAAGGACGGCTGGATCCAGAGTCTGCACCGCCTCATGGAGAAGTTCTTCAGGTAGGACACACGGAGACACACACGCAGAGACACACACACACACACACACACACACACACACACACACACACACACACACACACACACACACACACACACACACACACACACACACACACACACACACACACACACACACACACACACTACGTCAGGGGACTGATGTTTCCTGATTGTCATCTTTCTGTCTGTTGTCTCGTGGAAGGAACGAGACTCGCAGTGTGATTCGGATCAAAGTGCTTCACATCCTGTCCTTCGTCCTCAGCACCAACCGGCAGCTCTACGAGGTCCGTACGCTCACACATTTACACACATGCACATCTGCATCATGTTACATACTTAAAAGGCTTCTGTTGCATCGCTCTTTCTAAGGCTGCAGCTTTCACAGATGATGAACATGTTTGGATGATTAGATTTGATGTGGTAAACTTTGATCTTGGTTTAGATGCAGTTTTCTTTGATGCATAAGAACTCTTTCTGTTGTGTTCTTTGTTGTTGTTTTCCCAGGATGAGTTGATTGAGATGGTGGTGATCCCTCAGCTCAGTGGGATCGCTGAAGACCGCGACCTGGCTGTCAGAAAACAGGCGACCCAGCTCCTGGTGGACCTGGCAGAGGGCTGCAACACACACCACTTCACCAGCCTGCTGGACATCATCGAACGGGTACACGCACACGCACGCACGCACACACACACACACACACACACACACACACACACACACACACACACACACACACACACACACACACACACACACACACACACACACCGGTTCTTTCCCTTCCTAGATGAGATCGTTCCCGTGTTGTGTCCTTCCAGGTGGCCAGCCGCTCTCTGGTGTGTTCGGGGCCCCTGGAGGTTTGTGAAAGAGACCCCGCAGCAGAGTCTCCTATGGAGGACGTCAGGACGGCGATCCTCGGCCTATTGGAAATCCTCCAGGTACCGACATGAGATCTGGAGGACATTATTTTAGAAAACACACAGTTTGTTACATATGTTCTGACGTTTGAGAGCTTCTCATGTTCATTTTTATGTACTTCTTAAATTTGGCCTCCAGCATGAAGGATCCATGTATATATATGTATATGTATATGTGTATATGTATGTGTATATATATATATGTATACGTATATATATATATGTATATATGTATATGTGATTAACCTGAGACGCATGTATGTATATATGCATGTGTATATATGTGTGTGTGTGTGTGTGTGTGTGTGTGTGTGTGTGTGTATATATATATATATATAAAGAAGAGTAATGCAGAAATACATTAGCATTGCATGTTTCTGAACTAACTTTAATATCTTTACTTGGATGTAAACAAAACATTTATCACCAAAGTTTAAAGCAAAATCTTTACACCTCATGTTCATCCGTGTTTCACTGTCACACAAGAACTCAACATAAACTAATGCTGAATAGTTTATTCATGATAATTATGTTTGTAAACATCACAGGACGTTAAACAAATATCGTAACTGATAGATGATCAACAGTTTTTGAACCTTAGATGATGATTATTACTCCCCTCCCGCCCCCTCCCCTCCCCTTCTCTGACAGAGTAAACTCTACAGCCTGCCAGCCAGCCATGCAAGTCGTGTTTATGAGTTACTTATCAGCCACCTGCAGCTTCACTACAAGAACAAGTCCAGTTCAGCTGTCGCCTCCAGCATCCGACTGCAGGTGAATCCCTTTCTTCTGCTGCTGGTTTCAGACGTACCTGTCCATCCTTCCTCTGCTGACTTCTTTTTCTTTCAGGTGTTTGACTTCTTTCTGATGATGCGCGCAGACTCTCTTCACCGTCTCGGGGTTCCCAACAAAGACGGAGCCATGAGATTCAGCCCTTACTGCTACTGTGACACCGGGTGAACACACACACACACACACACACACACACACACACACACACACACACACACACACACACACACACACACACACACACACACACACACACACACACACACACACACACACACACACACACACACACACACACCTGTGTTTGACTGTTTATACTGATGTCAGCTGATTAATAACAGAACTGTAACCTGTTTGTGGTTTCAGGGAGCCTGAGAAGCGTGTCAGTGATAAGAAGGCAGCAGGTTCAACGTCGCCCCCTGCTGGCAGCCCTGCTCCCCCCGCGGCTCCTCCTGCTTCAACAGCATCCATACGTTCAGCCTACCTTCCCTACGCACCCGCCTTCAGTGTCCTCCTGCAGTGCCTCAAGATGGTGCGCACACAGACACACTTCTTTTTCTCAACATTATTTTACCAGCATTACAAATTAGACTGGAAACAGTAACACGTGTATGTGATGTTTACCTTCACCATGACGCTATCAGGATACACAAACGCTGGGAGACAAACTCCAGCAGATTATTACAATGATTTCCTGGGTAACAAACTTTGACACCTTTATGGCACCGACCAAATTGCTTTGCTGCTTTCTACTGTTAAAAATGGCTTTTTCATTCGGTGCCACACTTTAATACTGAGGCTCCAGCCATACTAACGTGGTTTTGTTTTTACACTCACGCAGTACTAAATATCCTCAGTGAGCCTCAGCCATTGACATACGTAGCCTCCAGATAACATCTCTCATTAAAACACATTATTTATCTCTTTTCTAACTAATATTTGTCAGACATCTGTCTAATAGCCGGATAGCTAGCAGCTACCAATATGATGAGGTGTTTAGGGGACATCAGTAAACTGTAATGTGTAGTGATGCCTTCCATGTGAGGCGTTTAGGAGACATTGGTAAATTGTAGCATGTGACTCTCTCCCTCTCTAAACCACATGAAAGCTAAAGATTTGTACTGTAATGTAATTTAATTTTTGTTAAAATGGATTTCATAAAATTGGTGTTGAAAAACGTATGTTTCAGGAGCCGGTTTCACAGATTGAACGATCTCTATTTCCTGCCATCTTTAGCGAGTTCCGGTGTGTTTGTTCTCTGGTAGGAGACGGACTGGAAGGTGCTGAAGCTGGTTCTGGACAAGCTGCCGTGGACGCTGCAGTACAAAGTGCTGCTGCTCACGTCTCCATGCAGCCTGGACCAGCTGTGTTCTTCACTCTGCTGCATGGTACTGCAAATCTATGCACAAAAACAAACGCATACACGGAACATAAAGTTACATTTAGAAGCATCCTCAAGCAAATCCCATCGCTGTTGATCTGCTCTCCCCGTGTGTGCAGGTGACGGACCGTCTGATCTCAGAGCGTTTGAAAAAGACTCCGGAGGGGTTTTCCCGTACGGAGGTCCAGCTGGCGGTGGTCCCGGTCCTCACGGCGATCACGTCCTACCACAACTACCTGGAGCAGCCGAGACAGGTGCACATGAGTCTGGAAGGCTTTTCAGGAAGCTGTAAAATACAGATCGAGTTCATAACAGATGTTTGGAACCAAGACATTTCTTATTTCTGAGATTTACAGGCCCTCGACTTACTTACACGGAAGGAGCTCATTCAACTGGTTTAAATAATTGATGAATGATATATTGATTATAATTTCCTCTCCCCCCTGCAGAGAGAGCTGGTTCAGTGCCTGGAGACAGGCCTCATTTACCGCTGTGCCAAGCAGTGTGTGGTGGCCCTTACGATGTGCACGGTGGAGATGCCTGACATCATGATCAAGCTCCTCCCCGCTCTTATCGTCAAGCTCACCCACATCTCTGCCACCGTTGCCATGGCGTCTCCCATGCTGGAGTTCCTCTCCAGTGAGTACTCAACATTTTATGTTCTTTCAAGTTTCTACGACATCACTGAATGTTCAAAGTTAATCAGGGAAATAACTGAGTCGCAGAAGGAGCACAAAATAAAAGTGTTTGTTTGTGTCCGGTGTCGTCCAGCTCTGGTGCGCCTGCCTCATCTGTACGCCAACTTTGTAGCCGAGCAGTATGTCAGTGTGTTTGCCATCTCACTCCCCTACACCAACCCTTCCAAGTAGGTGCTCACACACTTCACCATGTGTTCTCCCTGATGCACAGACACTCTCCGACCCGTGTTTCCTCCGTTGCCTTCAGGTTCAACCAGTACATCGTGTCCTTGGCTCACCATGTGATCGCCATGTGGTTCATTCGCTGCCGACTCCCCTTCAGAAAGGACTTCGTTCAGTACATCACCAAGGTACAGAATAATAATACAATACAATCATACAGCTTCCTAACTTGCAGCTCAGTTTCCTGTTCGTGACTTTCTCGAATGGACAAACCGAGAAAAGAAGAGAATACTAAAAGAAAGTACAAAGACACCGCTTGGCACAGCGGTAGACTCCTCCGTCTTCCTCCGTGGAAATCAATGAAAAGAAGAAAGAAGACGTAGGACTTTTATCGGAGCCTTCTGGACACCCTGTGCTGACTTTTACTGACGTGTCAGCTCGTATCTTTGTGTGCTTACATTCACGTCTCCGTCTCTTCAGGGTTTACGTTCCAACGCCTTGCTGCCGTTCGATGACAGCCACGAACAAAGTCCGTTTCGTGCCCGGAGCACCAGCCTCAACGAGAGGCCTAAGAGGTAAAGCTGATGTTCTGTACGTACAAACCAGCAGCACACGGCCCATGTGGCCGGTAATTTGTCTGGGCTGGGGGTTGCCAAGGTAACAGGGGACTCAGCATGGCTAGTACTGTGGCGTGATGGTTGCAATGACTCCTCTCAGGTTGCCATGGTGATCATTAGTTCATTTTAGTTATTGTTTATGCTTTTTGTGTTCTTTTTCTACAACAGTTTTTTTTATTTTTGTTTATTAATGACATACAGGAGGTGGACACAGACACCTGTATAATGTCATTATTATACATTTAGTTGTAGTGGATTTTCTGATGTTGTGTCCACCACCTGTATATTCTAGAGGTACATACGTGCTGATAGCACAAGGACGGGACGATACAGGGTTTCCTTCCTTCTGCTGTTTAAGACTTTACATAAACACACGCCGTCGTTCACACAGAGGGATGAGGAAGCTCTTCTCTTCTCATTGTACAGCTGTCAGTGTCTGTGGTGGTCCACATCTTAATTGGCTGAACGATAAAAACACACGTGAAGTAACTGGTTAAATGCAGTGAGGTGATTATAGAGGACGAGAGGACTGAACTCAGCAGACCAACTGTCTGCTCCTCCACTGATGCTGATGTAACTGGAAGGTTTGTTGCCGACTCGAGACGACAAAGACGAAGTGATTTGGTCATTTTCTTCTTCTTTGTGTGTTTCAGTGTGAACAGAGATCTTAAAAATGACCTCGAAACATTAGTGTGGAAAAAAGTGTTTTGACAAAAACAGCTGTGTAGATGTGCTGCTGGAGAGGTGGGCCAACCTCTCAGACCATGGACCAATTTATTTAAAAATGAATGGATTTAACCATCAATACGCACTGAAACACTAAATACCAACAACATCAGCTGCTGTTTCAAAATCCAAAACAGATTTATGAAACACAGCACTCAAAAATGTGAATGAGTGTAGAAGCAGCTGCTTGCAACTCTCCGGCGGCGTCACTTGCTATTGACTGTTTTCTAGGAGCTTGTATTCAAAACTCCTTCTTATTCTTTCTGATAAAATCAACATGATCCCTCAGCGCTGAGTTACGGTCAGCGGGATGTCACCCTCTGTGGTTCAGCACAGACAAATTTTATTTCTGCAATATTCGAATAACTAGAGAATCACTGTCCTCGTTAAACCAGTATTTTCCCAGAGGATCGCAGAGTTTATTTCAAAGCCATAAAATAAGGTTAAAAATGCACCCGATATTAAAGAATTTATGACACTGCTTCCTCTGTCTTTATTAAATCTCTTCCTCCTCTAATTAGTATCTTCTTTTCCAAGTCCTCTGTTTAGGTCCTCCCCTCACTCATTAATAAGAATAAATCATAACGGCTTTACTGCCCTCGTAACAAAGCCTTCTCCCCTTTACAGCTCTGAGTAAACATCAGTGGTTCTCAACTGGTCCACAATCAGGACCAGCATTCTTCCTGAGTCATGAAGTCTTCACCCAAATATTTGACATTCTCAACTTTATTTCACAATAAATAAAGCAGTAATACAGAACACTGTTCGAAATATGACATTAACAAAAAAGTTCTACGAAACATGTCCAAATGGGTAAAAACCCTCAGAGTCACCTTGAACTGCAGAATTCAGAGTAATATGGATTCACTCAAGTTCAGGAAGAATCCAGATTGAACTTAAAATAAGAACAAAAATGAAAAGGCAGACTTATCTAGAATTTAATAAAATAGCAGACTTGATCAGTGTCTTATTTTTCCATGTTTTTTTTTTTTTGTGCAAAGATCACGACCGACCCACTCAAAGTGTCCGTAATAAGGCCGTGAGCCACCAGTTGAGAACCACATCGTTCCCACTGACCCTCCATCAACCATGCCGTGGTATCATCACCCCTCCGCTGCTCATTGATGCTGCTGGGTTGGACTTCTGCAACTCAAGCTGATTAAAAGGCTTTTTAAAGTTTTATAAGGATCAAAGTGAGATTAAACGTGGAGTCTCACCGAGCTGCTTATTGACTCTATTAAAGGAGTCTGATGTGGAGATGCAGACATCCTCCAACCCGCCTGTTGTCCGGTTGTTGTCCGGTTGTTGCTTGTACGCCTGTGCTGAGTCCATCCCTCCTGTTACACTTCTGTACGCGTCTCCGGCTTCACTATGAACCTGCTGTGTGAAATAATGTTGATTTTGTTGCTCCTGAATACTTTCTGTGTGTATTTCCTTTATTTCCTTTCTTTCCTTTCTGAACAGCAGAAGCTGTTTAAAGTTCAGTTGTTGTTTATCCTTTATTTTTTTTAAATCCTCTTTTTCTTTCTTCGCTCTCCTGTAATCTGATTCATGATGTTCACTGCTGTTAATTTTCACCTTCTTTTTTTTTTTCTTCATTTGACCCCCCCCCCCCCCCCCACTACCTCCTGCGATTGGGTGCTGCGTTGTGGTTGTGGTTTTGGGGGGTGGTTGCGTCATCCTGGATCCCTTCTACATTGCTCCTGCCCCCCCCCCCCCCTTCCCCTCATGTGACGCCTGCCCTTTGACCTTTGTGGCCCTGTCCTCTGTACCCTGCCCCCCTTCCGCCTGCGTGGCGTGTATACCCCCCCCCCCCACCTGCTCGTGTTGCTCGGGGTGATGATTCCTGCCCCCCCCCCCCACCACTGCCACCTACACGATGATCCCCCCCCCCATCACGGTTCCTCGCGCCCTTTGCCACGGATGCTCCTCACCGCCAGTCTGCGGGCGGCAAAAATGGCAAAGGCGGCAGCAGCGGTAGCGAATAGCAGCAGCTCTCCGGTTAAAGAGCTGCGGGACCTTTCGGCCATGGACGCGTTCCGCTCCCGCAGCATCAGCGTCTCCGAACACGCGGTCCGCAGGTTAGAGAAGAGCCTTCTGGGTAACAAACCAAAAACCATAACAACCTCAACACTTCCTCCACCGTGGGATGGTCCGAGGGGTGTCGGGTCATTGTCATGCGGGACCGTGGGGGGTGCTGTTGGGTGTTGGGGACACCTGGAGGGGGGTGCATGCAGGAGGAAAGTGTGTGTGCCGACCTGTTTCGGGCTGCGATCGTACTCGTGCTGGTTTGGGATTTTCTTTTGCATGCTGTGTTTGTCGAGTCTGAAGAAAACGTCTCCGTCCACGTGGATGTTTTTCTCTTTGATTTCGCTCTAACACAGATTTTGCTTTTATTTTTAATTTAATTTGTCTTTCGGTTTGATTTTGGTTTCTTCTCTTTGTTTTGCTGGGTGTATTGCAGACTGGTTTTGATTGGCCTAACAACACATGAATGGCAGGAGAGGCTGGTGGGGTTTGATATTCTGCACTGACAGCTGATGCCACGACGTGTCGGGCTCCTCGTGGGGGGGAAGGGGGGGGGGGGGGCTCGTCTGCTTCTCGGCCATCGACGGGACAACAGCAACACAACAGCTTCGTTTGCTTGCTTGACGTGTTTCCGTGTTTTATTTGTGCTCCACTCGAACATCCACCGTGCTGCTACGACCATGAAGATCTCCTAGTGGGATTTTAGGAGGGTGAACGTCTAACAGCTGGTTCAACAGACTCTGATCATTCATATCACCACACACATTCACACAAATACTTCCTACCTCACGTATCTCCACGTGTTCCTGCTTCGCTGACCTGCTTCATTGTCCAACACATTTATGATCTAAACTGCAGTTGTCCGATGTGGCTGCAGCGCCACTTTATTGAACATGTCATACTGCTGTCGGCCAGCAGATGGCAGCGAAAATATCTGTATTTAATATCGGAGGGAAACCTCGAACTTTGTGGGACGAAACAACTGCAGAGTAGATCTGTTGACCTGCTGGCTGCTCGCTACATCTTTTTCTCACTTGATTCAGTGTGATTGAAGCTTTGAAACGTCTCCTGGTCGACATCCACTCCCTCTCACACAACGTGGCTTGTTTTCAGCCTGTAGACTTTAATAATGATAATAAGGCCCAAAACACAGTTTCATTGTGTTTCTTGAACTTGTGTCGGGCCGCTCACACACTCACTGCTGAATCAACAACAAACAGGAAAATTGATTAATTCAAATCTTTTTAGTTTGAATTGTGTAAATTCAAAGAAATGAAGCACTCACGAGTGATGTGATCTGAACGTTTCGGTCGTGAGCGTTTCATGGTCATGTTTCTTTGGAGTTCGTGTCCTCCACAAATTTAAAGAAGATGAATCAGTGTCAGCAGAAGAACGGTGAGTATGAAATCTGTTGGATGGTTGTTGAGTCACATTCTGGGACTTCATCCAAAAACAATGAACAGTGTTACAAGTCTGTGCATTTATTTTCAGGGTTAACATTTTAATTAGCTTTTTGTAAACATATCTGATTTGGATTTTATTCTAGAACTATGTTGACAGTATTCATCTTCCCTTTAGATGTATTGCTGTCAGCACGGCCGTTCTAGTGTCTTATGTTAATTGGATATATAGTTTTATGGAACACCTGACAAATAAAGCTCAAACAGTTTATTATCATACATCCAATAAAACCAGATTTTTTTTATTCTTTATTATTTTCTGCCAAATTAGTTTTCTTATTTGATCCTTTTATTTAGTTTTGTTTTCTTCATGTTTTTATGGAAACATCCCGCCTGCCTTCAGATGAACAGACGTCTCAGCCGGGCTGTCGTTGTAAATATCTCATTCTGAGTGTGTTTTCTTCTGCGATATTAAAACCTGGTGAAAGACGTCCAGCAGCGTCGATCCTTCCGCCTCCTACAGACCTGATTTACATTCAGAGGTTTTCAGCCTCTTCCACGTCCCAGCATGTGTCTCGTGTTTGCTTGAGAACATGTAATGATCTTATGGTGTATTTGCATATACACACATGTTGATGCACGTGCACGTATAAATGTTTGTGTTGCATGTGATACAGGCAGAAGAATGAATATTGGTGTTTTTTTTGCGATCCTCTGTGTCCCTGTGTCGGAGCTTGCATGTCTCTGTGTGCACTAACTACATGTGAAGCGATATCATGACCTCGTGTTTCTCCTCTGCGCCTCGCTGCTGTCTGACCACGTCGCCGTCTCCTCCTGTAGGATGCACACCTCCACCACCACCTGCAGCCTGGGCTCCGCCGACGAAAACGCCGTAACTCAGGCAGACGAGGGTCTGAAGACCGTCCACCTGGAGCTCACGGAGACCTGTCTGGACATGATGGCACGATATGTGTTCTCCAACTTCTCTGCACTGCCCAAGAGGTGAGCAAGGAGGTTATCTTATCTGGGAGTTGATATATTAAAATGTTGAGAGCGGATGTAGCGGTGACGTCTCCGACTGTTCCTGAAGGTCTCCCATCGCAGAATTCCTGTTAGCTGGAGGTCGCAGCATGACCTGGTTGGTGGGCAACAAGCTGGTAACCATAACAACCAGCGGAGGGGTCCGAACACAAGCGCTGCTCGGCCTGGACATGGCTGACCGTCTGGGAGGAGGGGAAATGACCAGGTGACACAAAAGATGCTTCCTTCTGCGACTGCTTTCCTCGACACGCATACTTCATGTCTGTACGTCCTGTTTCAGTTTCATCAATCAGAGTTCTTCCATTGTTTTCCTAAAAGGAAATATGCTGTTTGATTGTAAAACCACTTCATGATTTGTGATTCTGGACTGTAAAGTTGGACTTGATTTGACTCATGGTTAGAGGTTCAGTTGGTGTTTCTATCGGGGCACATTTCACCACCACAGTTGATCCAGACTGGTGCTGAACCCTCCGACCACCGTCAGGTCGACATCACTGTTCGTTCCCTCGCCATAAATTACATCATCCGACTTTTAACTGCAGGAGTGACATCCAGCTTCTCTTATATCCGATGTTCAGCACTTATTTGCAAACGTTTCCGTACTGAAGTGATGTTGGTTTGCTGAAAGCGAAGCAGCTGGTCACAGAGCTGCGGCGCGGCTGCAGACTCTCTGGATCATTTGTCTCTCCTGGTCCTGCAGGTCGGATCCGTCGCTGCACACCCGAATGACCAAAGAGGCTCCAGCCAAGCTGGAGTCGCAGTCCAGCCAGCAGCACAGCAGAGCGACCCGCATTCGGGTCCGCTCCATGTCAGGTAAGCAGCTGCTGCTCAGGCTGCTGTCTTCAACTGAGAATCAACCAGGAAGCTTTTCTCCTGCTGCCTGTTGATCTCCTGATGTTCCATTAAATAAAGATATGTGGGATTATTCTTATTCCTTATTGTCTTATTTTACATTAGATATCCTTTGCTGCCCATATTTTATGCAAATGTATATTTAAATGAGGATATTTTCTTTTTGGCTTCGCCTGGCTGAGTTAATGTGTTTGCTTGCTTTTTGTCTTCAGAGTAAATTACATGTTATTACGCTGCATTTGATGTTTTATTTTAGCCGGTCTTATTAGAAGATTAAGACACCGATGACCTTCCTCTTGATCTTCCAGGCGGCCACGCTCTCCGTACCGGTCCGGCTCAGAGCCTCAGTCCTCTGGTGTCGCCCTCGGAGGGCGAGTTAGCCACTCCACTCTCTCCCTCCTCCGGCCCCCCCTTGGATAGCCTCGGTCCTCTGTCCTCCACCTCGGCCCCCCCGTCTGCTCCGCCACCTCTCAAAGACAACCCGAGCCTGGCTGAGTTCGTCCCAATGCTGACACAGGGCTGGGCAGAGATCTTCATACGGAGACCTTCAGGTCGGTGAACGGACAGCAAACCTCCGGCCGTTCAGTAGATGTTGACTACGGATGTGAACCGGTTCTTTGTGGTGTCATCGTCCCCCCCCCCCCCCCCCCCCCCCAGGAAACACCAGCTGGCTGATGTGTCTGGAGAACCCGCCGAGCCCGTTCTCCTCCGAGCTGGGAAACATGCCGCTGCAGGAGCTCTCCAGCATCCTGATGGCGATGGATGGAGTGAAGGAGCCTCCCGCTCAGACGGTCAGCGCTCCAGCCAGCACCGCCGCCCCCCCGCCGGCGCTGGTCTCTGAGCCACCGACCCAAACACAGAGCAGCGTCGGCGGGAAAGCACACCTCATCCAGCGCTCCAACACGGGTCAGTACCAGTCTGAGCAGTCTGGAAACATCTGGAAGCTCTTCATGTGTTTGAATGTTGATTTTTGCTGGCGGTTATTTGTCAGAACAGAAACTCCTGAATGTAACGTTATGAAGGCTTTAAAATGACCCTGAAGGTGATCATCAGGTATCGCTGCTTGTTTATGAGTCACATGTTCTTATTTTGCAGAAGCCTCCTTCCTGCTGTCCTTTGCTTTTCTTCATCCTCCCTCTTGCTCTGCGGCTCTGCCTCCTTCAGTTACTCATCTTCATCATTTCTCTTTTTTTACCACATTAATGGATCTTTTGTTCGGTGCTCTTTCATTTTTTTTCGCGCTACCTTTGAGATTCTTCCCTTTGTTCTGATTGGTTTCTTTTACATGTTCCTCATCCTCACCACCATACTGGTTTGTGATTGGCTGCGGTGTGTCATGTGGCTCTGTGTGCCACCGTCCTGTCCTCTGGCATCCCGCCTGCAGTGGGCGGCTCTCTCTGGTCTCTAAGTCTGAGCTCTGCCACCGCTGGCCCTCCGGCCCCTGGCAGGTTGCACAGGAGCATTTCCTGGGCAGGTACCGTCCACCACGTGTGCCCCCCCCCCCCCCAATAAATCTCCTGGAGTAGTATATTTCTTCTCACTTGTACAATACAGCAATCGGCAAGCACAAACTAAACGTGTCTTTCTTTCAACATGTTGCCAGAGAAAGAGGTTTAACATCTCTTATTTACAATTAAAGCTACAAGATCAAACACACAAATACTGCTTTTCCAGTAAAATCATGTTTTGGGAACCACATTTATTCATTTGATGAGAGTTTGAAAAGAATGTCGAAACAACTCTCGTATCTGTCTGATTATTAATCAGCTGTAGCCAGGAGACGGTTATCTTAGCTTAGCATAGAGACTTAGAACGGCATTGTTAGATATTAGGTCAGTCCAAAAACTGTGTTTAGTTTGTCCCTTCTGGGCTCCTGTAGAAATACGGCACTCTGTGGAAGAGGACCTGCTCCTTATGACGATATGAAGGGTTGATTTTAAGGTGATAAAAAACACAATGACTTTTAGTTTGAGGTGATTATACACTAATGAAAACATAATTAATGGATCCTGCTCACTCAAAGTCTCCTGGCTGCTGTTTCTTTCTGAACGACTCCTGTTGTCTGACTTCATATTGAACAACTCATCTTTATACAAGACAGCAAATGAACATGTTTCCTAAAATGTGAAAGTGTTCCTTTAATTGTAAGTGAGAGACGGTGTGCAGGAGCCTCTTGGTTCATGCCCCCCCCCCCCTACCCATCCTGCACAGCCGTCACCAATAACTCAGTTGTGCAAAAGACCTGCTGTTTCATACTTGAAGATTGTGCAAGTAAAGAAATTTAGCATCTCTGCTTCCCGCATCGGTCTTTATTAGCACAGGGATGGGGGGGGGGGGGTCGTCTACGAGTGAAGATGAAAGCACGCCTGCACTGGAATCATTCAGTCACCTAAAGATGGATGGTGATTTATATTTTCACTCCTGCTGTGATTTAGTTTTTCCTTCCTAATCAGGATCTCTAACTGTTTCTGAAATATACTCCCAGGTTGACCTTTTAACCTTCGACCCTCTGATGTTGTCAGCAGGAAACCAGAAATCATCTAAGCACTTCCTTTCTTTACTGGTACACCAGTAAGGCGATGAAGACCTTTCTCTGAGCTGCAGCTACACTAAAGTGTGTGATTCTGAGTGTCTCTTCCTGGCCTGGCCTGGCCTGGCCTGGCCTGGCCTGGCCTGGCCTGCTGTTGCTGTAGCTTCAGTGTGTTTGGCATATAGATAACCAGCCAGCCGAACTGATGCATGCGTCTCGATGGAAGCTGTGTAGAAGAAGTGACAGATAGATGCTGCTGCTGCACTGATGTGTGTGTGTGTGTCTCTCTCTCTGTGTCTGTGTGTGTGTCTGTGTGTGTGTGTGTGTGTGTGTGTGTGTGTGTGTGTGTGTGTGTGTGTGTGTGTGTGTCTGTGTGTGTGTGATCTCATGGCTGTGTTGATCAGTGATGATTCTATTTCATGTTCCAATGATTCATTTGATTGATGTTTTTAAAAAAGAATTACATTAGAATGTGTGTGAGGCGTTGCCATAACGACCACTGACAGCTGATGAAATCTCTGTTTGTCAAGTCTTCCGCCTCTTGTGTCTCTGATTGCGTTACTAACACTAGACAACCTGGTGTGTGTGTGTGTGTGTGTGTGTGTGTGCATACTTCGGTTGTGTGTGTGTCCACCTGTAACCCCCATGCTGGTTGGTGTGTCCTGCTGCAGACTCTGTAGTGGTGCTGGAGGAGGGGTCAGGGGTCACCACAGCACACACCCCGCCCGATTGGCTGGAGAGCGAGGAGTTTGAGCCGATGCCCTCTGATCCCATCTTCATGTCTGCTGACAAGTTCACAAAGACTCCGCCTCCAGGAACGCTCAGCAGGGTAGGTAGCTGGCGCCGCTCCTCTTTAAAGGTCCGACATTTAACACCTAGAACCACCAAAATATCATTTTATGGATTTCGAGCACCTAAAACCATCTCAACATAGTTTTAAATCTCTCTTAAGTCTCTTAAGTCCCGGCAGTTTTTTGTGTGTATCTTGAAGACGACCTTCTCTTCTGATTGGCCGATTCTTTTCTGACGCCATCACAGATTCTCTTCGGTCTTGTAGCTCCACAACAAAATGACAGCTCATTGTTTTCTTCCACATAAAAGGTCAGACAGCGGGCCGTGCTGAGAGCGAACATGTGACATGAGTACAAGTTTATGACATCACAAACTTACACAATTCCAAACAGCTTGTCTAAACGACATTGCTTCATAAGAGACTTTCACTTTGTTTATTTCTACATAGACCCGCCAAGTAATAACGAAAGAAATGGAGATGCAATTGTGTACTATATCAGACCTTTAAGAAATCAACAAACCACCGCGTGCTCTACGATATGCTGAACAGCACCGACATCCTAATTCACAATGCTTGTTGTGGTTTTACTTTCATTCCATCTCGGTCCGTCGCCTGTTCACCTGTACAGTCTGATTATGAGCTGAGACAGATCGACCTTTGCTTTAAGTGTGTTTATCTCGCTGTTGTCAGCAGCCATTCATCCTCCCTTCCAGTCATTTCTTTTCTGCCCTACAGAACCTCATGGTGGTTTTTCATGTTGTAGCAAATAGCTAAACTGCTAAAACACAATAAAATAACTAATATTATCTTTACAGTGCTTAAAATACACGACTCTTGTCCTTAACTTTCAGTCCTCCTCCACCTCCAGTCAAGACGATGAGAAGTCGACTCTGGAGGAAGTCAGCGAGGGGGCGATTCCCATCGATCAGCCCACTCTGGGACCCTCCACTCCCGGCAGCCAGGGGCCCGAACTTCCCTTCCAGACACACACTCAGTCACAGGGCCACGGCCTCAACAAGTCCAGCTCCTCTCCGGAGCTCCAGACTTTACCTGAAGCCTTCACCAAGTCTGCGATGGAGTCGGAGACAGTGCCGGGGGACGCGTTGCGGCCCAGAGCGCCTTCAGATGGCAAAGCTCAGCCCCAGCAGCCTGCTGAGAAGGAGAAGGTGGAGGAGAAGGTGGAGGGAAGCGCAGGAGGAGACGGCAACGGGCCGGGAGGTCAGAGCCAAGGAGGCGACGGCTCGGGTGTGGCGTCATCTCAGGGGGGAGGAGCAGTGATGAGGTTGGCTTTCCCAGCAGCGCCAGCGCAGCCAGGACCCATCTCCCCCAGCGGAGGCCACCGACCCCGCGGCCACACCATCTCAGTATCAGCCCCCTCCTCCAGGAGAGAGAGGAGGACCGAGAGGGACTCCTACCACAGCCGACCCGGACCCAGCAACACGGAGAAGATCTCTGGCCTGAGTCCCAGGTACTCGCCACTTCTCCAGGAAACCCCTGCAGCTCGTCTGTTTCTGCCGAAGGAACGAAGTGAAGTCAGTCAGTTCATCTCAGCGCTGCTGGCAGCCGGCCAGGGGAGAGTTTGAATTATGTTCTGTCACTCAGTTTTAAATGAACAGATTGAGGTGATGAAAAAGCAGAAACTGCAGGTTTTCATGTGTTTCAGCACTCGGAATGTAAAATTAGAAACTGCTTTTGTGGTGTTTTAATTACATATATTTGTATTTGTATATATTCAGGACTGAATTGCCTATGAATCCCATATCTGTGTTTTTAAAAGCCACGTCTCTCTGGTCTCCTCCAGCTTCGTCTTCCTTCAGCTCTATCACTCGCCCTTCTTTGGGAACGAAGCCAACAAGCCGCTGCTGCTGCCCAAAACTCAGGTGAGTTGATTTTCTCTGGTTGGAAACACAGTTGTTTACCTTGTTTGTTCTGTGTCCCAGGTGATAGACCGTACCATGTAAACACAGTTGTTTACCTTGTTTGTTCTGTGTCCCAGGTGATAGACTGTACCATGTAAACACAGTTGTTTACCTTGTTTGTTCTGTGTCCCAGGTGATAGACCGTACCATGTAAACACAGTTGTTTACCTTGTTTGTTCTGTGTCCCAGGTGATAGACCGTACCATGTAAACACAG